>NC_088407.1:71336610-71636610 GCF_034236695.1 Oncorhynchus nerka
TCGTTGGACAAATCTTACAGTGAAATTAATGGCGTTTTTGTCGGGTTTTTGGATAAACGCAGACAGTAAGGTCTGTGGTAAACACAGGCTTAGGAGATCTTATACATTTTGTTCTATGAGATAATCTTCATCATCTTCAACATCACTTTTTGTGAATTTTGAAGCATTTATGGAATTATAAAAAGCACATAAATACTTCATAATTCATAATGGTCATGTTAACTGACTGATGTTATCTCACAGAACAAAACGTATAAGATCTCCTAAGCCTGTGTTAATAGCAGACCTTATTTTCAGCGTTTATCCCAAAACCCTATTCTTTGCCTCATAGGAATGGCTGAACGAACCAGAGGTAACTCATTTATTGTTGTCCTTCTTAACTGCCCATGGGAAGATTAAGTTGTAATGATTTGAATTAAATATAAAACTCCTGATTTCTGGGCCACTGAAGCAGCCTGGGATGGTACTGCCTGACAGTGTACAGTCTGCCCTTTGACCTCTTGAGGAAGATCCAATCTGTCATCAAGCTGCTCCGTTTCTTCACCAGACAGTGGAGTCATCAGTGAGAGCAGCTCCTTGGTCTCCTCATCCTGAGGGAAAGAAACACATAACACACACCCTTCCCTGTGCCCTAACACAGGACTCATAACAAGGCAATCTCCTTTCTTGCATTTGTACTTTCAACAACAGATATGTGAAAGCATTATTTGTTTTCACCCATTCATTTAGATCAGTAGGAGCAGAGAACATAATATGGTGAGAGTGAGCCACTTCAGACTATTGACATGCACCCTAAACCTTCGTTAAGGTGCTATACTGTACTGTACCTCCAATTTAAGCTTTGCTCAGTTGACAGGGGAAAGGACATGAGGGTTGTGATTATTAGACACCAAACAGAAGAAAACGGACTTCAACAAAGCAGGACTACATGGACACTTCCCATAACAAAACACTCATAGTCGTTCTCCATAGGAAAAATGTTTTTCATTTCTCAAATGAATACCGGAGGCAGACAGGTCAGAAAGTAGTGTGAAGAGCTCTGATCGTGTGACAGTTCTGTGCTGTAGTATTGGGGGTGTACCTGATCGTAGCTCCTGTTGCTCTGCATCACTCAGTAGTCTCACACACAACAGCAGAGCCTGGCTCACATAGAGATGCTGCTCCACAGGGGGTTGGCTGAGGCCTGGCACAGCGACCGCAGCACTTGGACACACAAACAGTCACACACAATCAACAACACCGTCAAAAATACACATACAGTACCAGTCAAAAGTTTGGACACACCTACTCATTCAAGGGTTTTTCTTTATTTGTACTATTTTCTACATTGTAGAATAATAGTGAAGACATCAAAACTATGAAATAACACACATGGAATCATGTAGTAACCAAAAAAGTGTTACATTTGATATATGTTATATTTGAGAATCTTCAAAGTAGCCACCCTTTGCCTTGATGACAGCTTTGCACACTCTTGGCATTCTCTCAACCAGCTTCATGAGGTAGTCACCTGGAATGCATTTCAATTAACAGGTGTGCCTTGTTAAAAGTTAATTTGTGGAATATCTTTCCTTCTTAATGCATTTGAGTCAATCAGTTGTGATGTGACAAGGTAGGGTTGGTATACAGAAGATAGCCCTATTTGGTAAAAGACCAAGTCCATATTATGGCAAGAACAGTTCAAATAAGCAAAGAGAAATGACAGTCCATCATTACTTTAAGACATGAAGGTCAGTCAGCTATGCAAAATCCCAACTGTTACATGCCCACCAACATCATGTTGATCTGTGAAAAAAAGCAAAAAGCAAAAATGAGCGTTGGAATGGCAACATATTGTAAAAACCATTCTGTTGATATTATCTTACAATGACAGTTAACAGTTATGCCACTGGTATGACAATAATTTCACTAGCTAGCAATAAAGAAGTGAAGTACATCACAGGTTAACAAAACTCTGGTAAGGAGAATGCACAACTCTCTTTTTTTGTCAGTGATTGTGTGCACAGACACACATAGAGAGCGGGTGAAAGTTTAAACAACATCTTGACCCGATTCATGATTTTGCACGCTTAAAACATGTTTCACTAACTAACTAATACAAATGGTTAAGTTATGAAATGTATCATGGCAGAAAGGTTTTTGCTGGAGCATCAACAGAAGGTCGATTCAGCCAACCGTACTTTTTTTTGGAAGAAAAAAATGTAACCTTTATTTAACTAGGCAAGTAAGTTAAGAATAAATTGTTGTTGTTTCAATGACGGCCTAGGAACAGAGGGTTAACTGCCTTGTTCAGGGGTAGAACGACAGATTTTTACCTTGTCAGCTCAGGGATTCAATCTTCCAACCTTTTGGTTACTAGTCCAATGCTCTAACCACAAGGCTACCTGCCAGTCCCAACTTACTATTCATCATTATCTTACAAGTTCTACTCAATAACATGTATTTCACTACTTACTTACTACATACATATTTTCTAAATGTTAGTGAATTCTAAAAGGCCCTTAGTTGACTCTAAAATGTGTTCTGTACCCATTTGAAGAGAAACAAGCTATTAAGGTGTTTGATAAGATTAAAGATTATCTCAGAGGACCCTATACATTTTTTTATTTGGTCCCACTGTATGTCTCATTACTCTCTGTGAAGAAAACTTATTTTGTTATGAGAACTTCTATTGGCCCAGCTTCATTTCAGCCAACTGTTCCTGCTGAGGTCAGGCTCCGTTCAACATTAGCTTCTAACGTCATCCTTCTAGCCAGCTAGTTATAGCTAGCTACCTTGCTAAAACCCAGAGCCCTTGAGCTACCTCGCTAACAAGACATCTGACTGAAATATCAGCGACTATTTACCAGTTGTACACTCATTCTCCGAGAGTCAGGGGGGGTTTGTTTGGGGGATGTCTGTTGACACGGCAGGAGTCAAGGGATGAGAAAAACCCCCACTGTCAGCGATGTCTCTCTGACACTTGCCACTCTAGGTCTGGGCTGAGGTAGTTCGTTTCACATCTCGGCCTATGTCGTGGGCGGAGTTTCCCTAGGGAGCAGGTGAACATAACAAGCATACTTTAATCATTCATGATTCCACTCGTTCACAGAGGTAGGCATGATTAAAACTCAGATCAAGAAGACTTCTGTGCTATGATCAACGCTGGGGATGTAAAAATGATGTGGATAAATGATAATTAACAAAAAAAGGTGAGTAAATGCTATTTCACAAATAATAACGTGTATAAACAGTGTTTACCCTCCACTACATCCCTGGTTGGGTCTAGCAAAACCAATTAATAAACATCAATATCCTGCCAGGCAGGATTGAATCTACATTTGCCCGGCATTTTAGCTATCGATGTGACAGTTGGCGGTGTCTAATCCTTCAGTTCTGTACCTGCCTGGCTGAATGGCAGTGTGGGTGGAATGAGTGTGTGCTCCTGGAAACCAGAGGGCAAAACACATGTGGAAATTAAACTCGGTAGTCTGCCTGGAAATTAATTTGCAAGACCAATACATTCTTCTAATATTTTTCATATTAACATGTTTTATCATTTTCTTTTCAAGTACCAACTTGAGAACATTTCTGATTTTCAAGATATTACAGTACTTGAATTTCAGAGTGCCACATTAAGCCCCCCTTACGAGCAAGCTACATTAGCTAACTGTAATAGTTGGATAACTACAGTAAGCTATTTAGCAAACCAGCTAGCAATGCCTTCTCTCCTTGTTTACCTGTTAGGTAACTTAGCATCTGACTGCAGTTAACCCTACCCAGAGTAGCTATCCTTAACGTTAGCTGCTAGTTTTTTGGTGTGTGAATGACTATCGTTAGCTAATCACCAGAACTAGCTAGCTAGCTACATTTGGTCAACTCATTGTCCTCATCTCCCCTTTATACTGGCTAAACTACATCTATGCTCGCTTCGAGGCAAATAACACTGAAACATGCATGAGAGCACCAGCTGTACCGGAAGACTGTGGGATCACGCTCTCCGCAGCCGATGTGAGTAAGACCTTTAGACAGGTCAACATTCACAAGGCTGCAGGGCCAGATGGATTACCAGGACATGTACTGCGAGCATGCGCTGACCAACTAGCAAGTGTCTTCACTGACATTTTCAACCTCTCCCTGTTCGAGTCTGTAATACCAACATGTTTTAAGCATGTGGTAAGGGTAGGTAACAACACAACTGCCACGGTGATCCTCAACACAGGGGCCTCTCAGGGGTGCGTGCTCAGCCCCCTCCTGTACTCCCTGTTCACTCATGACTGCACAGCCAGGCACGACTCCAACACCACCATTAAACTTACCGATGACACAACAGTGGTAGGCTGTAACGGCTTTCTTCCGTCGAAGGAGAGTCGGACCAAAATGCAGCGTGGTTAGTTCGATACATGTTTAATGAAAGAATAAACACGATAAATACAAAAACAAGAAACAATGAAAACCTAGACAGCCTATCTTTTTTTTTTTTTTTTATAAAAATAGTTTATTATCTTCAATACCATTCATTCTTTACAACTCATAATTTACATACATACACAAATAATGGTATTTTAAATAAACTAATTAAACTAAAACATAAACCACAAACAAAACCTCAGGGGAGCATCTTCCCTCCCCGTTACCCTACAAAATACCTCTCCCTATCTCCCCGTCCCTAATCTATCCTCTTACAAATCTAAATGACACCCAGCCCTAAACCCCCTTCCACCTCTCCCGAGCAGCATGCTGCCCCCACTTCCTCTCCTCCCTCTTCATCCTCCCCTCAAATCTCCTTCCACCCTCCTCACTATCCCTTCCACCCCCAATCTTTCCCTGTCTTCACCATGTTCTGCCTTGCTTCCCACAGCCCCCGTTTAAAGAGACTCATGAGAAGCCAGAGCAGAAACCTGTCCCTATCCGTCCCTCTCGCTCTCCCTACACCCTCTCTAACCTGGCCCACGTCAATACAAAATCCCCCTTTACCAAACCTAACAACACCCGTGCCCTAGCCCATACTACTCCGGCAAAGGCACAGTCCCAAAAAGACATGGCGCACAGTCTCCTCCCTGCCACAAGAGGATCTTAGACAGGTGGGGGATTGCACCAAATTATACCGGTACAAGATGGAACGTACCGGCAAACACTTATGAAGGCTCAACCAATTCAGGTCCTTGAGCCTGTTATCCAGACCCCGCGCCTGCACTCCCTCCCAGACCACTTCCGAGATGCCCACTACAGGCGCCGGACTCCCTGCCTTTCTGACCTCCTCGTACAGGTGCCTGTGATCTAAACCTACTCGGGCAACTTCAACCTCAGGGTGCGCACGCAGCCACTTGGCCGCATGACCAAAGTGCCACGGCAGCTGTTCCGCCCGAGGACCCGTGTTAGACCACACCATTATGCTTCTCGCCTGATACGAGAAAAACACCTGCAGGAGGTAACCGGATGGGTGTATCACTGGCTGAGCAAGCTCCGTTAACAAGAAGGAAACAAAAATTGAGTCCAGCTTGAGGGGGAAATGTGGTACCCCCTACCTCCCTCCCGATGGGACAGATCATGCGTGCCCTGGCGACCCACTCGCACCTGCCACTCCACATAAACTGAAACACAAGCCTCACTAGAGGCCTCCTCAGACAAGCCGGCAATGGGTAGATGTATGCCAAATACAAAAGAGACGGCAACACATCCACCTTTAGGACCAGAACTTTGCCCATAAAAGACAAATACCTAGCTTTCCACATTGCTAGCTTCCTCTGTACCACTGCGATACGCATGTTCCAGTTTAGCGTCGCTGAGCCGGGAGGTCTCAAAATGGACCCCGAGAATCCTCAGGGCCCCCTCACAGAGAGATAACCCCCCAGGCACATCCGTTCTACCGCGCCATCTTCCGAAAAACTTGACAGAAGACTTTGCATGGTTCAGAACTGCTCCCGACGCTCGGGTGAAATCCCCAAAGATGGCAAGGGACCTTGTCAGGCACGAGTCCTTGCACAACAGCAAGGAAGTGTCGTCGGCGTACTGCGTCATCTTAACACGCAGCCCACCACTTCCAGGGATCAGCAAACCTTCCACCCCTGTGTCTGCCCTAATGGCAGCCCCCAGAGGCTCCATGTACAGAACGAAGAGGAGAGCCGAGAGTGGGCACCCTGCCTGACCCCAGACGAGAGGTCAAAAACATCACCCAAGTGACTATTTACACTAACTCGGCACCCCGCTCCGACATATAATGTACGAATCCATCCTATAAACTTCTCCCCAAATCCTAATCGACCTAACACTCGGAATAAAAAGGATCTATTCACGCGATCGAAGGCTTTCGCCTGATCTAGCGCTGCTACCATTAAAGGCAGACCTCTATCTTCAACCCAAGCGATGGAGTCCCTGATTAACTGTAGGTTCCATCTAATAGAGCGGCCCTCTACCCCGCACGTCTGATCCTCATGAACGACGTAGGGAAGGGCTGTGCGCAACCGGTCTGCTAAAACCTTTGCAAGTAGCTTGTAATCTACACACAGCATGGTCAACGGCCGCCAGTTGCCAAGGTCTGTTACTTCCCCCTTCTTATATAAAAGTGACAGCACACCAACAGCCATTGATCCCCCGGGACCCCGTCTCAAGGATGGCCTTCAAGACTTCGAGGACCACTGGTCCAAGTATACCCCAAAACTTGAGATAAAACTCAGCCGGCAGCCCATCTATCCCAGGCACCTTCCCTTTTCCCATCCTCCTAAGAGCTCTCAACCTCTTCTAGTGAGATCTGGGCCTCCATCACTTCTCTAATGTCCTCCGGCAACCGCCTGGACAAGTGTTCTAAAACACATTTCCCTGCTCTACATCTATTTCCCTTTCCTTAAATAAACCTTGGAAATGATCAGTTGTCACCCTGACCATATCCTCTGGTTCTCTAACTATACTACCATTTTCTTCCCTAACACCATGCATTACCTTCCTACTCTGTCTTGCCCTAACCAACTTAAAGAACATAGCAGAACAAGTCTCATTATGTTCTAGAAAGCCACTATGCGCTCGCTCAAGGAAAGCTCGAGCCTTCCGCTCCTGCAACTCCCTGAGCTGCGCCTTTAGGGTTGCGGATCTCTCCCAGTCAAACGACCCGCCGAGGTTGCCTGCCTCGTATTCGAGTTCAATTAACCTCTGGATACGATCCACCTCCCTCCTCTCCTCCCTTTTTTCCTCTTGCAATACCCTATTATAAAAGCCCTAATCCTCACCTTAACTAATTCCCACCACTCTAACACCCCCTCGCACATGGACCGGAGGCCCTCAAGCCTCCAAAAGAAACCATAAAACCCGTCAACAAAAGCCTGCTCCTCCAGCACATCCCGATCTAGCTTCCAGTACCCTCTACCGAAGAGGCAGACTGGCGACCCCACCTGCAGGAGCACCCCGTCGTGATCCGAAAAGAAAACAGGCAACAGCCGCCCAGACAACTTACCCAAAGACCTGGGTACAAAAATATAGTCGAGCCTCCGCTCAACCCCCCTGGAGTTACGCCATGTAGGACCGTCCATTTTCGGAGTAGTGTGCAGACCACCATCTACCAGACCATGGCAAGCCATTAGCCTGGCAATGGCGCCCGCACTGCTATCCCCCCTCTTCCTAAATCTGTATTAAAATCCCCCTATCACTAATTTCCTATTTGTGACACACAGGGCGTCAGACAGTCCACCATCTCCCTTCTGTCTGCCACCACCTGTGGCCCATACACCACCACTAATCTAAATTTACAATCCCTTATCGTGACATCCACCCCTATAACCCTCCCCTGCATTACCACGAAAGAATCCTCCACTTTTACCTCCCTGTGCCCACACAAAATCCCTACCCCCGATGAGTGCACCCCCCCAACACCCCAAACCGACTCCCCTGGTCCCACTCCCTCTTAAACCTAATAACATCCCCTCCATCCCTCAGGTGAACCTCCTGTAAAAAACAAAAATCAAACCCCACACCCTCCAAATAACTAAAAACCGCCCTCCTCTTAAAAAATCCCTTAAACCCCTTACATTTAAACTAACAAAAGTAAAATTAGACTCCATGAAAAATAAATACATGTAATACACTCAACTTCTAAACCCAGACAGAAAAAACATAAAACAGGAGACTCACCCGATGCTCCCCTGCTCCATATCTACCGGTGAGAACACCATCCGTAATCCCGACATCCCCCTCTTCCTCCATCACACCCTCCCAGGATGCAGGAATAGTGTTTGGCTCCGGAGTGCCCTGCACCCTGGGTCTACCCCCACAATCCTCCCCTCCCCAGTGTTGCAGCTGGTTTGGAAAAAAATTGGGGAGGCTGAGTCCCCAAACAAAAACTCCCCACCTCCTCTTGTACCCAGTCCTGAGTCTTGTTATGTGTGTCCCCACCCAACAGAAGTTGAGGGCCTGGGGAAACCAGCAGCAACCCAGAGGTTTCTCCCGCCCCCATCACTCTCTTGGCCATCCCTTCCCCCTCACTGTCGGCCAATCGCCCCCTCCTCTTCATACTCTTCTTTGGTGATGGCGGCAGTGAAGAGATACCACCCTCCCCCCCGCCAGCTCCTCCACCATACCCCTCATCTCTTCCACCATGGCACTTTCCCCCCAGTCCACTTTCTCTTCCACCGTCTCCTTCTCCACCACTCCTCCCTCGCTTTCTTCTCTCTCATGCTCCTCCACTCGGTTGCCTTCTTCCGCCGCTTTTTCTGGTTCTCCTACTCCCGTGCCTTCCGTTTCCTTCTCTCTTCCATCCGCCGCTTCTGGCTCCTCCTCCTTCCTTGTGGCCTTCCCCTCTGGACCTGAACTCTGGTCATGAGGCGTGCTTCCTTCCCCTCCTCTTCTTCCCCCATCCCCCGCTCCTGCTCCCCCCAGCCGCAGACGCATATGACCTCTGACGGGCCGGGCACCCCTCCACAGGTGTGCTGACGAGCCACACCCATGGCACGTCTTAGGCTTGTCACAATCCTCGCCTCGTGATCCTCAGATGCACAAAATCTGCATTTTCTTGCACTGCATGAGGCGAATATGTGACCATAGGCCATACAGCGTCTGCAAAATGGGGGCTGACGTGCATAATACAACGTCCCCCTGTCAGCCCCTAGGGAGAACATAGCAGGAGGATGGAGGTAGCCACCATGTCCCCTTGGGTCCTCTCTGAGGAGGGCCTGGAAGCCTCTCCTCCCATTCCAAAACCCAAGGGAGTCTTTGAGGTGCCTTGCTGAGGAGACGTTATCCATGTATCTCCCCAGAAAAGCCCTCACCTCTTCGTCCTTAACGTAAGGGTTGTAAATGTTCACAGTTACAACCCTAAAGTTATTCTTCGCCAGGCTTGTTATTTCGTAGTGGCACATCGGCCTCTCACCTCCCACTGCTCTTGCCCTTCTCAGGATATCCTCTGTATATAGTGCAACGTCGTATGCTCCCTCCAACGAGTTGCCTTGGAAACAAAACACGTCCTTCACCGTCAGCTTTAGAATCCCCATCAATATTATCCTTCCAAAGGATTCCCGTCCTAAAGGCTCAAACTCCTTTTCCTTCCAAGCAAACCGAATCGTGTTGGCCAGCCCAATCCCAGGGACCGACCGTGTTGATGTATTTAGCACCATCTCCGCAAGGAGAATGGCGCTCGTTCTCTTCTCTTCCAAAACAATTGAAAAGAAAAAACCAAGTGACTGAGCCTATCTGGTGAAACTACACAGAGACAGGAACAATCACCCACACCCACACAGTGAAACCCAGGCTACCTAAATATGGTTCCCAATCAGAGACAACGAGAATCACCTGACTCTGATTGAGAACCGCCTCAGGCAGCCATAGCCTATGCTAGACACCCCTACTCAGCCACAATCCCAATGCCTACTAAAACCCTAATACGACAACACAATAAACCCATGTCACACCCTGGCCTGACCAAATAACTAAAGAAAACACAAAATACTAAGACCAAGGCGTGACATAGGCCTGATCACCGACAACAATGAGACAGCTTATAGGGAGGAGGTCAGAGACCTGGACGTGTGGTGCCAGGACAACAACCTCTCCCTCAACATGATCAAGACAAAGGAGATGATTGTGGACTACAGGAAAAAGAGGACCGAGCACACCCCCGTTCTCATCGACGGGGCTGCACTGGAGCAGGTTGAGATCTTCAAGTTTCTTGGGGTCCATATCACCAACAAACTATCATGGTTCAAGCACACCATGTCAGTCGTGAAGTGGGCACGACAAAACCTATTCCCCCTCAGGAGACTTGATTTGGCATGGGTCCTCAGATCCTCCAAAGATTCTACAGCTGCACCATCGAGAGCATCACTGCCTGGTATGGCAACTGCTCGGCTTCCGACTGCAATGCACTACAGAGGGTAGTGCGAACGGCCCAGTACATCACTGGGGCCAAGCTTCCTGCCATCCAGGCGGTATCAGAGGAAGGCCCTAAAAATTTTAAAAGACTCCAGCCACCCTAGTCATAGACTGTTCTCTCTGCTACCACACGGAAAGCGGTACTGGAGCGCAAAGTCTAGGTCAAAGAGGCTTCTCAACAGCTTCGACTCCCAAGCCATAAGACTCCTGAACATCTAGTCAAATGGCTCCCCAGACTATTTGCATTGCCCCCCCGCTCCCCTCTCCACACCACTGCTACTCTCTGTTGTTACCATCTATGCATAGTCACTTTAATAACTCTAACTACATCTACATATTACCTCAACTAACCAGTGCCCCGCACATTGACTCTGTACCAGTACCCCCCTGTATATAGTGTCGCTATTGTTATTTTACTACTGCTCTTAAACATATTTTTTTAACTGCATTGTTGGTCAGGAGCTTGTAAGTAAGGATTTCACTAAGGTCTACACCTGTTCGGCGCATGTGAATAATACAATTTGATTTGATTTGACATACTGTACATCTCATGTTCTCGTGTTTGAGTCATTGAACTGTGACTCCACTTTGTCTCTATAATGACGCTTTGCTTGTTTGATTGCCTTACGGAGGGAATAACTACACTGTTTGTATTCGGTCATGTTTCCAGTCACCTTGACATGATTAAATGCGATGGTACGTGCTTTCAGTTTTGTGCGAATGCTGCCATCAATCCACGGTTTCTGGTTAGGGAAGGTTTTAGTATCTCCTATACACTTCCTTATAAACTCGCTCACCAAGTCAGTATATACGTCAATGTTATTGTCTGAGGCTACCCGGAACATATCCTAGTCCACATGATCGAAGCAATCTTGAAGCAGGTAATCTGATTGGTCAAACCAGCGTTGGATAGACCTAAGCATGGGCACTTTCTGTTTTAGTTTCTGCCTATAGGAGGGGAGCAACAAGATGGAGTCAAGGTCAGATTTGCCAAAAGGAGGGCGGGGAGGGCCTTGTATGCATCGCGGAAGTTAGAGTAGCAGTGGTCGAGTGTGTTACTTGCTTGTGTACTGCAATCGATATGCTGATAGAATTTAGGTAGCCTTGTTCTCAGATTAGCTTTGTTAAAATCCCCAGCTACAATAAATGCAGCCTCAGGATATATGGTTTCCAGTTTGCATAAAGTCCCGAGAAGTTCCTTGATGGCCATCTTGGTATCCACTTGTGGGGGGATATACAGGGCTGTGACGATAACCGAGGAGAGTTCTCTTGGGAGATAATACGGTCGGCATTTGATTGTGAGGAATCCTAGGACAGGTGAACAAAAGGACTTAAATTCTTGTATGTTGATACAATTACACCATGGGTCGTTAATCATGAAACCCCCGCCCTTCTGCAGTTTCCTAAGGAGTTGAAGCGAAGCTGCCATCTATCGGCGCTATCTTGTTAATATGTGAATTTGATTGGGTTAAAAAAAGTGAAAGTGCCTTTGGAAAGTATTCAGACCCCTTGACTTTTTCCACATTTTGTTAGGTTACAGCCTTTTTCTTAAATTGATAATATATATATATATATATATATATATATATTCTCCACAATATACACACAATACCCCATAATGAAATATCACATTTACATAAGTATTCAGACCCTTTACTCAGTACTTTGTTGATGCACCTTTGGCAGCGATTACAAATCAAATCAAATCAAATGTATTTATATAGCCCTTCGTACATCAGCTGATATCTCAAAGTGCTGTACAGAAACCCAGCCTAAATTACAGCCCTGAGTCTTCTTTGGTATGACACTACATGTTTTGCAAACCTGTATTTGGGGAGTTTCTACCATTCTTCTCTGCAGATCCTCTCAAGCTCTGTCAGGTTGGATGGCAAGCCTTGCTGCACAGCTATTTTCAGGTCTCTCCAGAGATGTTCGATCAAGTTCAAATCCAGGCTCTGGCTGGGCCACTCAAGGACATTCAGAGACTTGTCTCGAAACCATTCCTGCATTGTCTTGGCTGTGTGCTTAGGGTCATTGTCCTGTTAGACGGTGAACCTTCGTCTCAGTCTGAGGTCCTAAGCGCAACGGAGCAGGTTTTCATCAAGGATACTGTATCTCTGTACTTTGCTTTGTTCATCTTTGCCTCAATCCTGACTAGTCTCACAGTCCCTGCTGCTGAAAAACATCCCCACAGCATGATGCTGGCATCACCATGCTTCATAGTAGGGATGGTGCCAGGTTTCCTCCCGACATGACGCTTGGCATTCCAGCCAAAGACTTCAATCTTGGTTTCATCAGGCCAGAGAATCTTGTTCCTCATGGTCTGAGAGTCGTTTAGGTGCCTTTTGGCAAATTTGGCAAATCCAAGCGGACTGTCATGTGCCTTTGACTGAGGAGTTGCTTCCGTCCGGCCACTCTACCATAAAGGCCTAATTGGTGAAATGCTGCAGAGATGGTTGTCCTTCTTGAAGGTTCTCCCATCTCCACAGAGGGACTCCAGAGCTCTGTCAGAGTGAGCATCGGGTTCTTGGTCATTTTCCTGACCAAGGCCCTTCTGCCCCGATTGCTCAGTTTGGCCCGGGCGGCCAGCTCTAGGAAGATTATGGGTGGCTCCAAATTTCTTCCATTTAAGAATGATGGAGGCCAAACTGGAGACCTTCAATTATGCAGACATTTTTTGGTACCCTTCCCCAGATCCGTGCCTCGACACAATCCTGTCTTGGAGCTCTACGGACAATTCCTTCGACCTCATGGCTTGGTTTTTGCTCTGACATGCACTGTCAACTGTGGGACCTTATATAGACAGGTGTGTGCCTTTCCAAATCATGTCCAATCAATAGAATTTACCACAGGTGGACTCCAATGAAGTTGTAGAAACATCTTAAGGATGATCAAGGAAAACTTATTTAAATAAGGTATTTCTGTTTTTTGTTTTTAATACATTTGCTTTGTCATTATGGGGTATTGTGTGTAGATTGATGAGGATTTTAAAAATGTAATCCATTTTACTTTCCGAATGCACTGTATTGCAGCATTAAGTTTCTTAATTTACTTGGTGCCATACTGATTGGTTTATGTTTACCTGCAATTAAATATCTTATGAATATGTTGATTTATTGAGACAGGTGTACTTATTACATTTCCTCAAACAATACATTTTGCTGTGTGCATTTTGTTTTCTGATAGTGGGTCAGGTTATGTTAAGGGTATTTGAGTAGGGAATCCGAACACACCTGGGGTTATTTCATTTTAGTTACACCCCAGACCAGCTCTTTAAACCACTATCAACCAGTCACCCACCCACCCACCTACTTAACTACCTACCTACTCACCCACCCACCCACCCACCCACCCACCCACCCTTCCTTCCTTCCTTCCTTCCTTCCTTCCTTCCTTCCTTCCTTCCTTCCTTCCTTCCTTCCTTCCTTCCTTCCTTCCTTCCTTCCTTCCTTCCTTCCTTCCTTCCTACCTACCTACCTACCTACCTACCATCCCTCCCATACAGTGTATTCTTAGCTATACATGGTTGTTCACCCTGAGGACTGAGACTCGTGTAAGACTAAAGGGGATTTCATGAATCACTTGCCACAAGGAAGTGATTTTATGCACTTGATATTTGTTTTGCCCAAGAGTGCTTTTAGAATGGGTTTTTTATTTTATCAGTCCATGCAGGCTAAAGCTGACAACATGACCACACAGAAGTGAAAATAAAGACACAAGCCATTCACTCTGGAGATTAGGCCCAGCCTCCCATGCAGCTACCTCTCTGGGATTCTGGAGTTGTAATCCAAATCCAGAATGGCTATTTTGAAAATATCTGCTTTTAAGACATTCATCTCAGAAATGTTGCTTCTTGTTTGATCTAGGAATTTGTATTTTAGAATTCACAGTGAAATCATGAAAGTAGAAATAATGTAATCTCAGAATATTTAGAATATAATTCATTTTCATTTAAGATCTTAAGGTTTGTGTTCTAGTAATTGAAGCATCATCATTGTTAGGAGCATTATGTAACCGTTGCACACAACATAATTTGTGATTTTGGGAGCTGGGCATATAAACATGTTTTAATGGAACCATATAAGACAAATCTACAGTACTGGCCTAATTTTAACCTTCTGACCCCAACATTCATGGATCTGTCTACACTCTCTTGTTTGATATATTTCACATTTGATGCTAAACTCATATTAAACTATATGATAAAACATATGGTTTTGCAGGTAGAAGCCATCTATCTCTCTCTCTCTCTATCTATCTTCCCATGCCAAATTATACAGCCAGGCACCTGTTGCCCTGAGCACACAAACACTTTATTAGAGCAACTGACAAACCAACGAGTCGCTCTTTCGTTGCTGAGAATTTTCTATATGCAAACGTGTAGTGTATTTGAGGTTTGAAAAGGCAACTAAAATGTGTAATTCCCACTTTAAATTTCAGACTTGATTTGTTATAACAAAAAAATGTATCAACCCCTACAAAAACATTTCCATTAATTCTAATATAATAATTCACCTTTCCTGTTGCTGCAGGGTTATTTTCCTGCTGTAGCAAACTGGTTAAAATTAAGGTCCTAGGTGTGTACAGCTTTGGTTGTGGTGTAGTCGTCTGACCACGGCTGGGCCTATAGCAGTCTGCATGGTCCTGAAGAGCTACTGCCCCCTAGAGTTAATTATGTCTCTGGTCAGTTATCATTTTGTTCTGATGGCCCACAAAGCAATTTTAGGTCCACTTTGATTGTACAAGACCTACTCACTTTTATGTTATAACGGGGCATAACAATAAGCTTTGAACTAAAGAAGGCTACGACTACAGAGTTTATGTTACTCTAGTTTCTATGGTAGGAAGGTCTTTCCTTCTTAATTAGAATCTTTACCTGATCAACTACACACTATCCACACACAGTTCAACATCAATGTAGGAAGTTTAATCATGTTTGCTCAATGCACAATCTGATCTGATTTGTCTTGCCATAACCATACTGAACGTAAACCTAAAATGCGTAACAATGATCTTAAATATATTTAATGTTTCATGTGTAGACAACAACCAGTCTCAGTGGTTTGTATGTTGGAGCCCTGTGGCTGTGCTTTGCTGCCTATATCAAAGGAAAAAGGCCTTGGTGCAGATGCCAGAGGAGAGAGGTGTCAGGACATGAGCAGGAGGAGAGGAATGGGAGCAGCCGGTCCTTGTTTAATTAGTGATGGCTCCTTTCAATTGACCACCGGAGGATTTGCCTTGTTTATAACCCAGATCCTGTTTTTCTAATTCTCCCCCTTTTGTTTCTTGGACAGGCAGCGGATCTGGCTCTTTTTAGACATTAAATAGAGAGCTAATTCAATCGGAGGAGACGCTCTCTCGCTCCCTCTCTCTCTCTGTCTCTCTCCATCTCTCCATCTCTCTCTCTGGGCCACGTCTGCCTTGATGCATAGCCTCTGCCAGACTCACTGAGGCCTATTGTATCCTAGCCCTCACTGCATGTGTCTTCACTCCCCGGGCTGGTCAGATTTTATTTGTCTTGTGGGGATAATCAGCTTGGAAGAGTGCAGTGTGATGTGGTGGGAACTGGAGCTGCTCGAGGGTCCTCTCTGAAGGTGTTTGTTGTTAAATAGAACAATTCAGCTCGCTCTTTAGAAAGCCTGACAAAAGCAAATACTCCCTGCTGAACATTTTCTTAGCCCGTCACACAAAGGCTCAAGTTTGTTTAAGAAATTGCTGCTAAAGAAAGCGTCAACCCATTAAGGTAATTATATGGAACCTGTGTCGTATAAAGGCTTAATTGATGTTAATGTTTGTCTAATTGGGGATTCAGGGAGAGCAAAGGACTAAAGGTCTTCATAGCACTTTCAGGCGAGCCTCTCACAAGGGTCTTTCTGGTTTTCACACTTTCCACAATGACTGCCCGTCTTTCTCACATTACGGCCTGTTTTCAGCTCCTTCCAGCATTCTGCAGTATTACTTAGAGCACAAAATAAGGGTGAAGAGCCATTGTCTAGTGCAAGCACTTCTCAAAGAGTGTTCCTGACAGGAATTGTTAAGGGACTCATGTAGGAGACAAGGGGGTGTGAGGGTGAAAGCCACAGTCATCCACTCCTGTCATGTCTCCACTGCTGCAGCAATAGGCTCCTAATTGCTGCATCTGTTTTTTTTTCTCCATTCCTCTATTCTTTTAAACAAATAATTCACCCAGGCTAGGAACCTCATGTTCTTCTACTCAGATTGTACAAGTTTTCTATTGTGACTGCCAATGTATTTGCATGTTTTTGTACAATGTGAATGTATAAGGGAACATTTGTTTAATTAAATGGTACATTTTCCCCCTTCGTTTTTTTTCTCCATATCTTTTAATGGGGAAAGATATTTCTGTAATCTAACACAGCAAGAAACAGAGAAGAACTCTCAAACTCTCTCACACACAAAGCAATCATTTTCACGGGTTATTTTTATTCAGAGACATTACGTGACATAACGCTTATCTGCCTCTAGTTTGTTGCTGCTACATCATTGATCTACACAGCTATAGAGTGATTAGTGGGGGTCAGTTGTTATTCACAAAAGACAATCATCATCAATGTGAAATATGTTCACCGGAAAGAGTAGTGTTAAAAACAAGAATTAGAACCCAGAGTAGTGTTAAAACCAAGAACTAGAACCCAGAGCAGTGTTAAAACCAATTATTAGAACCCAGAGTGGAGTTAGAACCCAGAGTTAGAACCCTGAGTATAGTTAGAACCCAGAGTTAGAACCCAGAGTATAGTTAGAACCCATAATTAGAACCCAGAGTGGAGTTAGAACCCAGAGTAGAGTTAGACCCCATAATTAGAACCCAGAGTATAGTTAGAACCCAGAAATAGAATGCAGAGTGGAGTTACAACCCAGAGTTAGAATTCACAGTGGAGTTAGAACCCAGAGTTAGAATTCACAGTGGGGAGTTAGAACCCAGAGTTAGAATTCAGAGTGGAGTTACAACCCAGAGTTAGAATTCAGAGTGGAGTTTACAACCCAGAGTTAGAATTCACAGTGGAGTTAGAACCCAGAGTTAAAATTCACAGTGGGGAGTTAGAACCCAGAGTTAGAATTCAGAGTGGAGTTACAACCCAGAGTTAGAATTCAGAGTGGAGTTAGAACCCAGAGTTAGAATTCACAGTGGGGAGTTAGAACCCAGAGTTAGAATTCAGAGTGGGGAGTTAGAACCCAGAGTTAGAATTCAGAGTGGAGTTACAACCCAGAGTTAGAACCCAGAGTTAGAATTCACAGTGGGGAGTTAGAACCCAGAGTTAGAATTCAGAGTGGGGAGTTAGAACCCAGAGTTAGAATTCAGAGTGGGGAGTTAGAACCCAGAGTTAGAATTCAGAGTGGAGTTAAAACCCAGAGTTAGAATTCACAGTGGAGTTAGAACCCAGAGTTAGAATTCACAGTGGGGAGTTAGTAGAACCCAGAGTTAGAATTCAGAGTGGAGTTACAACCCGGAATTAGAACCCAAAGTGGGGGTAGAATCCAGATTACACCATACTCTTGTCTAATTCACCAGTTCCATAGTCTGTTTTGATCGACAGAGCAGGAAACAAAACAAATAAATGTTTCCCACATTTTACCCTAACCTGTCCTCATCTGATTCTGAAACATCTGTAAGGGTAAATCCAAGACGCTAGCTTAGTCTCTTTCAAATATTTCCTTTCCGTCTAATTGCTATAACCATGTGTTAAAACCAACGCATGCTTTTCTATGTTAAGCTAAAATAGGAGCAGTGGTGAATGGAGAGGTGATTGTGCGGCTGTCAGACTCCCGCAGGAATCTCTCTTTGCAGACAGGGAGGAAGTGTGAGGGGAGGAAAATGAAAGGCACTTCATTTAACTTCCACCAAGCTGATTGGAGTGGAGAAGGCAATTCAGATCTTAAGTGGAGTTCACATCACAAACCTGACCCCCTTACCTAACCCCACCCCCTCTCACCCGTCCCACACTCACCCTGTCAGTCAAAGCTCACAAGGGAACCTTGGCCAAATTCAACTGTCTCCACCACCACCAACAGTGAGTAATGAATGGCCACTGAAGAACACCCTGTGTTGATCCCAAATGGCACCCTATTCCCTATATAGTGCACTACTTTTGACCAGGGCCCATATGTAGGGAATAGGGTGCCATTTGGGACATAGCACCAGCCATGGAGGTAACCCTGGGCCCGGGCATGATGCCGCTGTTCCCCTTCTTGATTCATTTCACCCATCAGAAGGAGAGAAAGAGGTTGACAAGCAGTTTCCTCTACCCTCTCTTCTGCCGTCCTCTCTCCTTCATGACCTGGAAACCAATACGTTGCTGAGTGGTCAAGGGGATGTGAATTCATTAGTAGGCGAACAGAAGAGTGCCCTTCCCTCCTCGATAGCCAGCTTACATGAAGGATAGTCATGTGTATCCTACCTGAGTCCTTCATGGAAGAGTTTGCCATCCCCCCTTTGAATCAGTTCTCTGTCATGACTTCTGCCGAAGTCGTTGCCTCTCCTTGTTCGGGTGGTGCTCGGCGGTCGACGTCACCGGTCTTCTAGCCATCATTGATCCATTTTTCATTTTCCATTTGTTTTGTCTTGTCTTCCTACACACCTGGTTTCAATCCCATTCATTACCTGTTGTGTATTTAACCCTCTGTTTCCCCTCATGTCTTTGTCAGAGATTGTTTTATGTCAGTGTTGTTTTATGGTTGTGTAGCTGCGCGACGGGGTCCTCGTACCCATGTTTATTTATGGATGTACATATTAGTGTTTGGAGCATGTTAAGTGGGCATTTATTAGAAGACTCCATTTACACTCCGTTTGACTCTCCTGCGCCTGACTTCCCTGCCACCTTTACACACGACTCTGACACTCGTTTTGTCAGAGTAGAAAAGCAAGCACACATTTAAAAATGATATGCTACTTAGCGTTTTTTCGATGTCTTGCCCAACAAACTTCATTTGTTTTGATAACTTCATACATTTATCTTGGGATCCCCCCATACAAACGCCATTTGCATGATGATGTGTGTGATATGTGAGTGGAGTCTCATTTCATACAATCACATTTTCGTCAACATTCCCTCTCTTCAATTACCTTTGAGCTTTTTCAAAAGGAGGCAAGAGAGGACGGAGGAGAGAGGACGCAAGAGTTGAGCAAATCCAATTGAGAAAAGGCCTATGTGTCTGCTTGGGCTCTTCCACCTCCCTGGCTTGGCTGCTTGTCACAGCATGACGCACAGACCTTGCTGCTGCTGGGCTGGCTGGCAAACCTCCATCTCCAGGCGAGAAGGGATTTTGAGACTCTCTTTACATTGACTGGCTGCCACACCTGCGCCACCTACCCCTGTATTAGAAATATGTCAAATGCCTGTCACCAACACAATTACCAAATAACCAGGTACATTCACTATGCCTGGAAGAAAAATACCCTCAACTAAAAATAAAAAAATCCATAAAAAAATGTATTCTTGCAAGTTTAGGTTTATAATGACCTACTGACTAAGTGACTGTTATTCATGCCAAACTGTTAAATTTGTCAACAAGCCATGAGGCACTCTACCTACTCGGTGACAACAATCTCTTGCCATGAAATGAATTAAAAACATGGAACGTCATTACAAGCAGTTTGCACAATTCTGTGACCACAATGAGCCTTCTGATAGGTGCAGGCACTGGTTTTATACCCATGACATATTATTCATATTTTTTTATTGATTTGAAAAGCATATGGACTACTTAATGCAAGTTGTTCACTTCCCCACCAAAAGTGTTTCTATCAAAATGTAATCCCTGGCAACAAGGAGTAACATAATCACAGTAGTGCGTTCGGAACAATTATCTGCAGACCCTTATCTACAAAGTGTCATGTTACTCATCAAAGTACTCTGCGGGTGAATAATGACCACAGGTCGCAACCCTTGACCTGTCTGGATGACCTCTGAGAATCTGCGAGTCAATATGCCCTGTCCATGCTGCTGCCTCCTCTTCTCCCCGAGCCCTGCCTCCCTCCACAGAGAGAAAGTTGACTCCACATCAGCCCTGTAATCACGTTAGTACTGGTTTTGTTCATTTGGATGATCTAAAACAACTAGCAGGTGTTTGGAATCTCCAGCTTGTCTCAACATAATGAAGCATTCTGTAAACAAAAGCAGAGTTGTTCTGTTGCTTCCAGCATGCTGGGGATATGCTCAAATGAAACAACTCATTTTCTTGATAACATACTGTAATCATGCTGTTCCTCTACCCTGCACTGTGCTGCTCTGGATGACTGGAGAAAAAGCCTATTCATTCATTCTCCAGCAGTTCTCATGTAAAGAGAAAGAGGGCCCTCCTTCCAGGGCTAAGCTGCTATTAATCATTATACACATAGAGGAAAGAAGTGAACAATCATCAGGCTCGCCTGGGAAGAATGAAATGATTGTGATTATTTATTTATTATGCTCACGCCTCTGCATGTTTTTGTGTGGGGGATGCAGTCCACTTTTGACTGGTGCAGTGTTCCCTGATCAAATGCTATTTAGTAATGATCAACGCTGCGGAGCAGTAAACACCATTTGACTTAATTCAAGGTTGGTCCAAAAATAAATTTGTGGCTATTTATTTGCCATGTAATTACCATGCGTATAATAGCATTTATAAAACTACGAGTGGGCTGGTACACACTCTTAGTTTCAGAACACTTAGAAATGATTTAATCAACATTTTTTCGTTTAGCCTTTTTGTATTACTGCTTTTTAGCTAAGTGAAAATTAAATTATCCGAATAGGACAAATATAATGCACCATAACATCAATGATTTATTTAATTACTAATAAAAAGTTAGATTTTCTATAATTATAAGTTACCAGCACTTTCCACTGATCTAAGCTTTGCAACTGTGAATCATCTTCAATAGATTGATGGAGTAGAGAGAGTTGGTTATCTCACCCTTCCATTTATCTCTCTGTCCCCTAGTCTGTCCCCTAGTCCCTTTCATGCCCAGTCTTCTGTTCCCCAGTCCTACTGATGTCCAAGGGAAGTTCACATGGCATCAGCACAAACCATCCCAGTCTCAAGAGCTTCATGTCTGCCTCTTCACCTCCTTTAGGGTGTAGTTTAGAGAGAGAACAATAAATCTGTGGGTACTTAGTATCTCCCTTGTCTTGCTCTTTGTCCTGCACCTGTGGAGAATGGCCCTTGTGAACCAGTGGTGGAACAAGAGTCAGGTCAACGGTCAAAGGTCAGGGCACTGTCAAGAGGACGTTGTCTCTCAGAATAGAGAGTCACATATCATTCATCTAAAGTGACAGCCATCTGTCAATCAAGGAATTAGTTGTCCACTTAATGCAGCATTGTCACAGTAAGATACACTTCTATGTGCCTGAAATATGCTACATGAGCTCGACCATGGTTCATGTAACATGAAAACAGCAATTGTCTTGTAACTTGATTTCATTATTTATTACAGTTTTTTACAATCACTTTGGCACTAATTTCTTGTGGTCATTTTTCTAAACTCTAGACACAAAACTCAACGGTCATCACTTGTAACACAGGCGTCCAATGTTCAAAACATTGCATTGTGCATTCATATCTTTAAAGAAACCTTGGACTTGCAGAATCATTGGTTCGTACAATCATTAAATATTGTAGTAGAAAATATGTGATACATGTTCGTTATGCCACTACACGTAGATACATCACTGTAAAAGGACTAGTAGAGAGAATACTACAGCCACAGTGGAATCATTGAACAAAATATGAAATGTATTGATGAAATACAATAAAATCACAGCATAGGTTTCTTTGAATCAAAGCAAAAATAATTAGCTACAAAAAAAGAAAAAAACTACAGTAAAACGTCAACTGCAGTGTTCCTCACCTGGCTTACTGTAAAAAGCAAAACAAAGGATTGGTTACTGTACTTCTATATTTCCCTCAACCCTGTCTTGTGGATTTGGCCATATGTACTCATCCACATCACAATGGATGTTTTCATTAGCCAAACATCTTGGGAAGAATCTTCACTGGTCTGCCGTGATGTCATTGCATGCGTCATCCATGGCCTGGAGAAGGGTGCCTTGTTCGTGAGGCGCCTATCATATACCTTCCACCTCCAAGTAGAGAAAAATTCCTCAATCGGGTTAAGCAAAGGAGTATATGGGGGTAAGTACAGGGTGGTAAATTGTGGTTGGGCCTGAAACCATGCTTGCACCATTTGAGCATGGTGGAACCTGACATTATAACACACAATGACATAGGTCACGCCATCAGCTCTACAGACCTGATTTAGCTCATCAAGGAAGGTTACCTTCGAACAGCGAATCATGTGGCTGTCTGCAACTCAATATATAGAGTATATAGAGTATAGAGCTTTAGATGTTGTTCGATCAAACATTTGAACAGGGAAGATGAGTAATCTAAGCAACTTTGGCCCTGGTATCATTGTTGATGACACACATGGTGATTCCAGCATCCCAGAAACAGCTGCCTTCCTGGGATTTTTACGTACTACAGTATCTAGAGTTTACAGAGAACGGTGCGATAAACAAAACACATTCAGTGAGCGGTAGTTCTGTGGGCAAAACACCTTGTTAATGAGAGAGGTCAGAGTAGAATTTCCAGATTCATTCAAGCTAACAGAAAGGCCACAAATGCTCAAATAACAGCTGTTTAAAACAGTGGTGTGCAGAAGGGCATCTCTTAATGTACCACACCGTGAATAATTCAGGCTGTTCTGGAGGCAAAAGGGGGTCCTGCCCAGTAGTAGATAGGTGTACCTAATAAAGTCAAATCTGAAAACATGGTCTGGAAAAGTGGTACATGTGACCATAGAAACAGTGTCTAATAAAGAATGATGATGAAATATTACATCCATAGATAATGAAGTCCAATCGGTTCATGTTCCACGGATGTCAATGGATCTTGTTATCCTAAAACTTTCATTCATGATCTAAACATGGAATATTGTTTGTCAGTTTCCATAAAACTATGCATTAAGAGTAATGCAACAGTTACTTATCATTTTGAGCAGTTGTATCAATTGATAGTTAGATCATTGTAATGAAACAAATAGACAGTCATCTCAGATGTAATGTGTGAATTGCATTTTGAAATGGTAATACTTTGATGTTATGTTGTGTCATTTTGAACAGGTGATTTTAGTTCAATGAACAAATGATCTTAGCTTTCTGTGTATTGTATCCAAGCAATTGGAAAAAGTGTTAGAGCTTTGAAAAATTTGCATTTTGATCATTGGTTGTGAGTTTTGTGTCTAGAGTTTTGAAAAATGACATCAATGTTCAGAAATTAGTGCAAACCTATGTTGTGATTTCATCAATAAATTTCATATTTTGTTCAATGATTCGACTGTGTCTGTAGTATTCTCTCTACAAGTCCTTTTACAGTGATGTATTTATGTGTAGTAGCATAATGAAACATGTATCACATATGTTCTACAACAATATTTAATGATTGTACAAACCTATGTTGTGAAACTATCAGTGAAACTATCAGTATCTTGTGTGTGGGTGATCTAAATGATAAATGAGTTATTTGAAAAAAAAATGATTCTGCAAGTGCATGGTTTCTTTAAAGATATGAATGCACAATGCAATGTTTTGAACATTGGACAGCCTGTGTTACAAGTGATGACCATTTTGAGTTTTGTGTCCAGAGTTTTGAAAAATGACCACACGGTTCTTAGTGCCAAAGTAATTGTAAAAAACTGTAAAATCCCCTGTTGAGTGCAGTGCAGGCGAGTGGCAGCACGGCAGAGCGTCAGGGGGACCGTGGGAAAGCATCTGACTTGTCCCCTCCCATCAGGCAGGCAGTGTGACTGTGACAGACAGGGGTTGAGGCTCACTGAGTGTGTGTGTGCGTGTGTGTGCGAGCCAGCAGGCGAGAGAGACAAGTCAGGTAGACAGGAGAAGACAGATCAGCAGCTGGGCGTTCCTCCCTCCCTCTCCTCCTGTATTTGCTCAGGTGGCATACTGGTGTCAGGTATAACCTTCACAATGCACCATGTTTGGAAACAAACATGACTCTCCAGCTTCTCAAATGAACTCTCATTCAAAAGTGTTAGGGAACTACCTCTGGCTGGGTGAGACAATACTTTGAAGTGACCATACCAAAAATAACATATCATACTAATTTCTATGTCCTGGACTTACAGTTGAAGTCGGAAGTTTACACCTTAGCCAAATACATTTAAACTCAATTTTTCACAATTCCTGACATTTAATCCAAGTAAAATTCCCTGTCTTAGGTCAGTTAGGATTACCACTTCATTTTAAGGATGTGAAATGTCAGAATAATAGTAGAGAGAATGATTTATTTCAGCTTTTATTTCTTTCATCACATTCCCAGTGGGTCAGAAGTTTACATACACTCAATTTGTATTTGGTAGCATTGCCTTTAAATTTGTTTAACTTGGGTCAAACGTTTCAGGTAGCCTTCCACAACAAGTTGGGTGAATTTTGGCCCATTCCTCCTGACAGAGCTGGTGTAACTGAGTCAGTTTTGTAGGCCTTCTTCCTCGCACATGCTTTTTCAGTTCTGCCCACAAATGCTCTATATGATTAAGGGCTTTGTGATGGCCACTTGACTTGGTTGTCCTTAAGCCATTTTGACACAACTTTGGAATTATGCTTGGGGTCATTGTCCATTTGGAATACCCAAGACCCCTTTTTCCTCCAAACATAACGATGGTCATTATGAGCAAACAGTTTTGTTTCGTCAGACCAGAGGACATTTCTCCAAAGGGTACGATCTTTGTCCCCATGTGCAGTTGCAAACTGTAGTCTGGTTTTTTTATGGCGGTTTTGGAGCAGTGGCTTCTTCCTTGCTGAGCGGCCTTTCAGGTTATATCGATATAGGACTCGTTTTTACTGTGGATATAGATACTTATGTACCGGCTTCCTCCAGCATCTTCACAAGGTATTTTTGCTGTTGTTCTGGGATTGATTTGTACTTTTCGCACCAAAGTACATTAATCTCTAGGAGATAGAACGCGTCTCCTTCCTGAGCGGTATGACGGCTGCGTGGTCCCGCGTTGTTCATAGTTGCGTACTATTGTTTGTACAGATGAACGTGGTACCTTTAGGTGTTTGGAAATTGCTCCCAAGGATGAACCAGACTTGTGGAGGCCTACACTTTTTTTTCTGAGGTCTTGGCTGATTTCTTTAGATTTTCCCATGATGTCAAGCAAAGAGGCACTGCGTTTGAAGGTAAGTCTTGAAACACAACCACAAGTACACCTCCAATTGACTCAAATGATGTCAATTAGCTTATCAGAAACATCTAAAGCCATGACATCATTTTCTGGAATTTTCCAAGCTGTTTAAAGGCACAGTCAACTTAGTGTATGTAAACTTCTGACCCACTGGAATTGTGATACAGTGAATTAGATGTGAAATAATCTGTCTGTAAACAGTTGTTGGTAAATTTACTTGTGTCATGCACAAAGTAGATGTCCTAACCAACTTGCCAAAACTATAGTTTGCTAAGAAGAAATTTGTGGAGTGGTTGAAAAACTAGTTTTAATGACTCCAACCTAAGTGTATGTAAACTTCTGACTTCAACTGTACGTTTACTATGTTACGTCTTGTCTTGTCTCTAGAATAATGACTGTTTCGTTTTTCCAGACTTTCCATCTCACATTGGATTGAGAGTCTAAATAATTAAATGATTCATCTTCCTTTGCTGACGTGTGTGTTTTTATCAATTGCTCCTCAATTAAGAACTATTTCTGATCTCATCTCAATACGAATAGGAGATCAAAACAGGCACCTGTGTAATTATTATTGACGGCACCCATCGGCTGAATTAACATTTGCTGTGTCTGGAAATCAGAGAGGGAATTACTGTGATGTGTGATAATAACATGCAGATGTGTTTTCCTTCCATGTAGTCAGTAATCAGAGCATAGAGACCACGGCTCAATGGTGCACACACACGTACACACATATATACATACACATACCTACACACACACACACACACACACACACACACACACACACACACACACACACACACACACACACAATCAAAACAAGAAAATAAAAAAATAAAAGGAAACAGGTAATGCTGCATGTTCATGACTGAAACCATCATAATACGAGGAGAGTGATAATGTGTTCCATCATGTCACACTGAAACCGTCAATATACGAGGAGAATGATAATGTATTCCATCATACGAGGAGAGTGATAATGTGTTCCATCATGTCACACTGAAACAGTCAACATACGAGGAGAGTGATAATGTGTCCATCATATGAGGAGTGTGATAATGTGTTCCATCATACGAGGAGAGTGATAATGTGTTCCATCATACGAGGAGAGTGATAATGTGTTCCATCATACGAGGAGAGTGATAATGTGTTCCATCATACGAGGAGAGTGATAATGTGTTCCATCATACGAGGAGAGTGATAATGCGTTCCATCATACGAGGAGAGTGATAATGTGTTCCATCACGTCACACTGAAACCGTCAACATACGAGGAGAGTGATAATGTGTTCCATCACGGCACACTGAAACCGTCAACATACGAGGAGAGTGATAATGTGTTCCATCACACGAGGAGAGTGATAATGTGTTCCATTATGTCACACTGAAACCGTCAACATACGAGGAGAGTGATAATGTGTTCCATCATACGAGGAGAGTGATAATGTGTTCCATCATGTCACATTGCTGTCTGCTTTTAATTGATTTTGCCCCAAATGGTTGTCGCCCAAATGGCACCCTATTCCTGATTTAGTGCACTACTGTTGACCAGGTCCCTCGTCTTCCGAGGAACATAAAACTAAATTAGCCTACAGGTGAAGCAGGTCAGAAAGTTTGAAATATTTCCAACCATCACACGACAAATACAAGTGTAATACAAGACGTGCATTTTATCTGATACAATATTATTTTTTATCTGATTCTATTATAGTATTTTGTTTTGTTGCATTGAGTACTGCTAGTCATCTGCAAAAGAGTGGGACCCTAATTGGGAGAGTGTGGTCTGGTACACCCACTCTACCACCAATATCCGTCACCTCTAATTGCAGTTCATGAGGGAATATGTCGGGGGGAGATCAAGCAAACTTTTGCCTCACCATTATTTCATTTTCCCTCCGCATTTCCACTATGTGATTCCATGTTGCTTAACAGCAAATGGAAGGAGGGGTGGGAGGTGGTGGGGGGCTTGGAGGGCTGTGACACCTGCAGCTCGTCTGAAAGCCATGTTGTTTCAGTGCACTGTGGAGCCTGCTGCAGTACATTGTGTTCAGGGGGAGAAAGGATCAGACCCCCTTTACCTGACCAGCTGAGGCATTTGGGCCGCACAGGGACCCTTCTAACAGATTGGTAATGAGCGCCCTGGTTGTATCTGGGCTTTGCTAAGGCATCGCAGATCGTCGTCTTCTCCCCCCACCCTCCAACCTCCCTCCCCTCTCCACACCTCCAGGGAGACTGTGGTCGAGGATAATGAGAGGGCTATGTGTCCATGATTCACAGAGACCATCCGTGCGGATTAGTTTTCTCACCATGTACACAATGTCAATGTGGATTCCCAGGGTTAGGAAGAACACAGACAGATTGGCCTGGTTCAGCCGCGGGGGTAGAAGGCCCTTTCCCAGAGTAGAAAAAACACCTCTCAGTGGGCCCATGTAGTTTGATGGTAAACCATACATACCTGTTGGCCCCCCAAAAATGGATTCGACAGATTCCTTGGAACACAAACACAAATACTACCTGCTAGATTAGCACATGAGACAGAACAATGACCTCACCTTGCAAGCATTCACTATCAAGTTCATTTAAATGGATGGTGAGATAGAGTCAAGTGCAGTAAGTCAACGTCCCGTTAAGACATCGTCCGTGTGTCTTGAAGTATTAGCAACAATGCCAGTGTCACTGTAGTGTTCATCACTCTTTTCTCACTAGCTTCTCCCTCTGATTTTCTCTACAAGGTGCCAGCAAGAAAAAAATGCAAAGTGCCTGAGGGACAAAGGAATGTGTAGGATTCAAAACAAACTCTCTCAATATGCTCCTTAGAACAATATGTTTAGGGTTTGTATTTTGTAAACAGAGACATGTCTTATCAAGAAGAATGGTTGTGCCAGTTATGGCCTTTGTATTCGGGCTATTAGAGTTACTCCCATAGCGGTTTGGCTGTTAATTGTCATTATGTTTGACATGAATTGGACTCTCTCACAATCCATCAATTATGTCCACTTTGTACTTTGATAGATTACATGATTAACTTACACAGAAGTGAATTCATTTCTACACTCGTCCGTATATCATTATGGAAGCGGTGGAAATAGACAACGCTGTGTACGGCAGCATTTTAAATCTATGGTTACAATGACTTTGTATTAACCTTAAAAATCTTCAGGTAATCACAAATATCCAGAGAAAAGCAATGAGACATCTATTTGTATTGTGTGTTGTTGAGAGCGATCCATGTCACTACAAAAATCTAAGTGATAGATATTCAGTTGTTAGAAGTCTGAAAATGTCTCAGATTTAGTAAAGGCACTTATGTGTGTGCGCAATCCATGAGTATCCACAGTAGCAACTTTCTGCATCCCTTTTTAAAATCTGTATAGGTACGATATCTTATGCATAAATACAATATTCTCACGGCATCATTCCATTCCACCTTTTATTCGAAAATTCATTAAAATCCCCATTGCAGTTTTTACATACTTCAGATACTGTGCAATGTGATTGCAATGGTGGTTTTGTCGCTCGTTGTGACACTAATTTGGTGAATATGTAATAATTTACCAATCTCCCTCAAGTAGGAAATGGACTCTTTGATTAGCACTGATTTGCACAGAAAGCACAGACAAAGGGCCAGTGTAATATTATGATGTTCAGACTACATACTCCAATTATTTAATAGCCCCTTACAAGAATGAGAGATTGTGTTACCACCCTCCTCTCACAGTGCAACTTTGGACCACATACAATACCTGTTAAGATCACAACAATAGAAACAATAATAAACCTACCTTACAAGACTGCACTACATCCTTCCAACCTGCTCTGCTCTCGATGTTTTTGCATAGCTGAACTGGAATAGGCTGGCCTGCCCTAGGCACAATAATAATCATCTGAATACAGCAGCTACTAAGCCTAAATAGAGTAGGGTAGGCCTAGGCTAGTTTCCCACTGCATGGCAAGGAGTTGTGGTATCCCAGAATTACTTGCTAAGCCCCAAGGTCAAGATTATAATCAGGTTATAAGGCAGAGAATCAGTCAGCTCCTAGATAACTCTCTCTCTCTCTTTCTTTATCTCTCCCCCCCCTTTCTCTCCCTCTCTCTTTCCCCTCTCTCTCTCTACTCCCCCTTTCTCTCCTCTCTCTCACTACCCCCACTCTTTCTCTTCTCTCTCCCATCTCTCTCTACTCCACCCTCTCTCTCCCACCTTTCTCTCTCTACCCCTTTTTCTCTCCTCTCTCTACCCGCCCCTTTTTTCTTTCTCTCTCTACCCATCCCCCCTTTCTCTCATTTCTCTCTCTTTTTCTCACCTCTCTCTCTCCAGCCTCTCTCCTCAGGCTGAACTCATCGTGAGCCACCAGAGTGTTATTTATCTTCTCTAGCCAGGGAACCAGTCTCTTCAGATACCTCTGCTGGCTGTTGATTAATGCTGTTGGACTGCTGCTATAAACAACCATGACCAAGTCAACATGCCTGGGATCAGAATATTTGTAAACAGTCAGGCGTCTAGATGACATTGTCAGCAGCAGTGTCAGTTCACCTCTAGCTCAGTCAGCTGGGGAGAATATGGCTGCCGATATCTCCAAGGTAGACAAAATAGCTAGAATATTTTTTTTATGTTATGTTCAGGTCAAATATACTCATCATTCAATGATGCAGATGCAAAACCTGTAATAGCTGCAAAGATTTTATGTTAGGTAATGTTCACGAAGAGGTCAAATACAGAGTACTTGGATTGAAATATGCTGAGGCTAAACCGGCAATCAGGTGAACCATTCCTATTATCAGTACAGTATACCAATCACACTAATGGTGCTGTTGTTCCCATGGAAAGTCTGAAGTTATAAAAGTCATCATACAGACCATCTCTTGCGACAAGAAAAACGTAACATGGCATAATGAGAATGTCGGAACGAAACTATCACACAAATATTTACAGACTAATAAACATCCACCACAAACCCATCTGAACAAACCCCAGGTTAGTTCGTATCAAACTGTCCAGACTACAAGAGGGAGGTTGTCAAAGCAGTCGTTTGAAAAGGTGTTTGATATGTTGAAACATCAGGTAAACCCCTTCAGTCACAGAACCCAACCGCTTTTTCTAAGCCATGTGACACGACTTAAAATGAAGAACACAGAGGCTTTCTTCATGTGACTGTCTAATTAGATTCCTCTAAGCAGGAGTAATGTCATAAAGTGAAACTATTTGTGACGCTTGGTTGAAAAAGAATGTGTTTCATGTAAATAATCAGAGGACCATTACTTTGTGGCCAATTACATTGTCTTCAAGTCGTTTTATTTTTTTAAACTATTCTCCTGTCTGAAAATAAAACACAGAATGTAATCCTGTACACAACAAGAATAGAATGACAAGTACATATTGTAACTCTAGGTTTAGCTCCCACCAGAGTAATGTCATGTCATGTCAGCCAATAAACTGAGAGTGATTTTGTGAGGCGCCCAATTTGGATTTTCAGCAGCACACCATGATGACAAAACAAACCTATTCTTTGAGGTGCCAATCTCTTTTCAGAAAACACAGCACGGCCAAAAGCATGAAGCTTAATAGTAGTCAGTAATTTGCAAACAAGTCCACTTTTCATATTTTTCTACAAAAACAAGTTCATGTTACCATGGTTTCTGTATACCCACAGGCAACATATAGAAAGATATTGGATTGCATTTCTAAAAGTCTTCTTCACTCAACACAGTCTCCATGCTGCTGTAAGGACCTTAGCTGAAGGTAAATTGAAGTTGAAATTGAAGAAACTTGAAGTTGAAGGTAAGTTGAAGGTGAAGGTAAGTTGAAATTTAAGTTAACTTCAAGTTGAAGGTAAGTTAGTCTTACCTCAAGAAAGTACCCTCTACACAGTTTAAGATTCTAGACAGCACCTTTTTTAAGGGTGTATAAAACGTCATGAGAATGTTCTATTTCTGATTGAAGTCAAAGTAGGACTCTCTCAGTCAGCCCTACTGTGAGAAAAAAAGAATAACCTTAAAAGACAGCATATAGAGAACAATTAGGTAACAATTTAGAACTCAATTTAGAACTTGCATGCCAAACAGGTATTTTATCCTGAAACGTTATACCAAGGACACGCTAGAGAAACCAATCAAGGGACTTTATTATTTTTCCTTTAGTTCCTGTTCAAATTGGAGCTTTCCTGGGGTCTCTGTAATGGACAGTTATCCAATCTCCCTCACTCTGATTGAAATGATGATGCTCATATGAAAGTAACTCTCATTTCATGCCTTTAGAACATTGGTTTGTAATAGGGGCCCTTTATTAAAGCTCCGGACTAATGTTCTCTTTCTAACTTACAGTAGGGGCTTTTTTTTATGGTTACCAAGGTGACGTTAGACACAGCTTCAGCAAACAGTGATGGTGTCACCGAGGTGAATAAGAAAGATAGCAAGGTGAATTTGACCGGGGGAAATTGCATGCCATTACTGTTAATATTTACTCATTAAAAGATCCAGGGAACTGGAGGGATGCTTGCGTAATTCCTAATTTGTCAAATCAACTGCCGAACATACCCTTCATTGTGACCCTGCCACTCATTGTGCTCTCGCTCTCTCGCTCTCTCTCTCTTAATGGACATTACAAGTGAGATGGAATTGAGTCCATTACATTATAGTCGTTTTTCCCCATTGCTTTTTATATAGAAACAACGACTTTGATGCCAGTGTTTTACTTGTCATCTAAATGATACCGTTGAAAGACTTTGAAAGAAGCTGGTTTAATACGTTACATCATTTTAGGAATTGCTATTGGGATTCTTAATTTTTGAGTCTATGCTGTACTTGACAGGCTCACTGTAAGATTCATGTACAGTGATACAAAATAGAGATGAAATGATCTTTTCAATACTTGCTTTTATTGTGTCAACAATGTATAGTGTAAAATAAACAACAGTTAATGACAATCAATTTATTGAATCAAATCAACTATCTAGTACTCATATTGACTACTTTTCTGGCGGAGGTCTTTTTCAGGGTTCCTTGGGGGTCAAAAACATATTTGCACTCCATCTTAAGTGTGAGACTCCATCGTAAGGCAGCCAAACACCTGTCAAACTGGAGGGAAACTACCCTTCCACTTAAGACGAAAAACAGCTATTTTATACATCACCGCATTCTTATATGGAATATTGCAGATGCTATTTTCATTTAACCTTTTTGATTTATACAGATTATTCTCATTGAGATCAAATCTATTTTACAAGACAGACCTGTTCTAAGGTTATATTCATGTTCTGTGAAATGTGTATATAAGTTCTACTACTGTATTTGATGAGCTGTATGACATGTGTTTATAGACTCTAGTGTATTTGATGAGATGTGTGACATGTGTATATAGACTCTCTACTGTATTTGATGAGATGTATGAAATGTGTATATAGACTCTACTACTGTATTTGATGAGATGTATGAAATGTGTATATAGACTCTACTACTGTATTTGATGAGATGTATGAAATGTGTATATAGACTCTACTACTGTATTTGATGAGATGTGTGAAATGTGTATATAGACTCTACTACTGTATTTGATGAGATGTATGACATGTGTATATAGACTCTACTACTGTATTTGATGAGATGTATGAAATGTGTATATAGACTACTACTGTATTTGATGAGATGTATGAAATGTGTATATAGACTCTACTACTGTATTTGATGAGATGTGTGAAATGTGTATATAGACTCTACTACTGTATTTGATGAGATGTATGAAATGTGTATATAGACTCTAATACTGTATTTGATGAGATGTATGAAATGTGTATATAGACTACTACTGTATTTGATGAGATGTATGAAATGTGTATATAGACTCTAATACTGTATTTGATGAGATGTGTGAAATGTGTATATAGACTCTACTACTGTATTTGATGAGATGTATGAAATGTGTATATAGACTCTAACACTGTATTTGATGAGATGTGTGAAATGTGTATATAGACTACTACTGTATTTGATGAGATGTATGAAATGTGTATATAGACTCTACTACTGTATTTGATGAGATGTGTGAAATGTGTATATAGACTCTACTACTGTATTTGATGAGATGTATGAAATGTGTATATAGACTCTAACACTGTATTTGATGAGATGTGTGAAATGTGTATATAGACTCTACTACTGTATTTGATGAGATGTATGAAATGTGTATATAGACTCTACTACTGTATTTGATGAGATGTATGAAATGTGTATATAGACTCTACTACTGTATTTGATGAGATGTATGAAATGTGTATATAGACTCTACTACTGTATTTGATGAGATGTGTGAAATGTGTATATAGACTCTACTACTGTATTTGATGAGATGTATGAAATGTGTATATAGACTCTAATACTGTATTTGATGAGATGTATGAAATGTGTATATAGACTCTACTACTGTATTTGATGAGATGTATGAAATGTATTTATATAGACTACTACTGTATTTGATGAGATGTGTGAAATGTGTATATAGACTCTACTACTGTATTTGATGAGATGTGTGAAATGTGTATATAGACTCTACTACTGTATTTGATGAGATGTATGAAATGTGTATATAGACTCTACTACTGTATTTGATGAGATGTATGAAATGTGTATATAGACTACTACTGTATTTGATGAGAAATGTGTAGACTCTAATAAATGTGTGAAATATAGACTCTACTACTGTATTTGATGAGATGTATGAAATGTGTATATAGACTCTAACACTGTATTTGATGAGATGTGTGAAATGTGTATATAGACTCTACTACTGTATTTGATGAGATGTATGAAATGTGTATATAGACTCTAATACTGTATTTGATGAGATGTATGACATGTGTATATAGACTCTACTACTGTATTTGATGAGATGTATGAAATGTGTATATAGACTACTACTGTATTTGATGAGATGTATGAAATGTGTATATAGACTCTACTACTGTATTTGATGAGATGTGTGAAATGTGTATATAGACTCTACTACTGTATTTGATGAGATGTATGAAATGTGTATATAGACTCTAATACTGTATTTGATGAGATGTGTGAAATGTGTATATAGACTCTACTACTGTATTTGATGAGATGTATGAAATGTGTATATAGACTACTACTGTATTTGATGAGATGTATGAAATGTGTATATAGACTCTACTACTGTATTTGATGAGATGTGTGAAATGTGTATATAGACTCTACTACTGTATTTGATGAGATGTATGAAATGTGTATATAGACTCTAATACTGTATTTGATGAGATGTATGAAATGTGTATATAGACTCTAATACTGTATTTGATGAGATGTATGAAATGTGTATATAGACTCTCCTACTGTATTTGATGAGATGTATGAAATGTGTTTATAGACTACTACTGTATTTGATGAGATGTGTCAAATGTGTATATAGACTCTACTACTGTATTTGATGAGATGTATGAAATGTGTTTATAGACTCTACTACTGTATTTGATTAGATGTGTGAAATGTGTATATAGACTCTACTACTGTATTTGTTAGATGTTGAAATGTGATATAGACTCTACTACTGTATTTGATGAGATGAAATGTTATATAGACTCTACTACTGTATTTGATGAGATGTGTGAAATGTGTATATAGACTCTACTACTGTATTTGATGAGATGTGTGAAATGTTATATAGACTCTACTACTGTATTTGATGAGATGTGTGAAATGTTTATATAGACTCTACTACTGTATTTGATGAGATGTGAAATGTATATATAGACTTTACTACTGTATTTGATGAGATGTGTGAAATGTGTATATAGACTCTAATACTGTATTTGATGAGATGTGTGAAATGTTTATATAGACTCTACTACTGTATTTGATGAGATGTACGACATATATTTATAGACTTTACTACTGTATTTGATGAGATGTATGAAATGTGTATATAGACTCTACTACTGTATTTGATGAGATGTGTGAAATGTGTATATAGACTCTACTACTGTATTTGATGAGATGTATGAAATGTGTTTATAGTCTCTACTACTGTATTTGATGAGATGTGTGAAATGTGTATATAGACTCTACTACTGTATTTGATGAGATGTACGACATATGTTTATAGACTTTACTACTGTATTTGATGAGATGTATGAAATGTGTATATAGACTCTACTACTGTATTTGATGAGATGTGTGAAATGTGTATATAGACTCTACTACTGTATTTGATGAGATGTGAAATGTGATAGACTCTAATACTGTATTTGATGAGATGTTTTATATAGACTCTACTACTATATTTGATGAGATGTGTGAAATGTGTATATAGACTCTACTACTGTATTTGATGAGATGTACGACATATGTTTATAGACTTTACTACTGTATTTGATGAGATGTATGAAATGTGTATATAGACTCTACTACTGTATTTGATGAGATGTGTGAAATGTTATATAGATAGACTTTACTACTGTATTTGATGAGATGTATGAAATGTGTATATAGACTCTACTACTGTATTTGATGAGATGTGAAATGTGTATATAGACTCTACTACTGTATTTGATGAGATGTGTGAAATGTGTATATAGACTCTACTACTGTATTTGATGAGATGTATGAAATGTGTATATAGACTCTACTACTGTATTTGATGAGATTGACATATATTTATAGACTTTACTACTGTATTTGATGAGATGTATGAAATGTGTATATAGACTCTACTACTGTATTTGATGAGATGTGTGAAATGTTTATATAGACTCTACTACTGTATTTGATGAGATGTATGAATATGTTTATAGACTTTACTACTGTATTTGATGAGATGTATGAAATGTGTATATAGACTCTACTACTGTATTTGATGAGATGTGTGAAATGTGTATATAGACTCTACTACTGTATTTGATGAGATGTGAAATGTGTATATAGACTCTACTACTGTATTTGATGAGATGTGTGAAATGTGTATATAGACTCTACTACTGTATTTGAAATGAGATGTATTTGATGAAATGTGTATATAGACTCTACTACTGTATTTGATGAGATGTATGAAATGTGTATATAGACTCTACTACTGTATTTGATTTGAGATGTATGAAATGTGTATATAGACTCTACTACTGTATTTGATGAGATGTGTGAAATGTGTATATAGACTCTACTACTGTATTTGATGAGATGTGTGAAATGTGTATATAGACTCTACTACTGTATTTGATGAGATGTGTGAAATGTGTATATAGACTCTACTACTGTATTTGATGAGATGTGTGAAATGTGTATATAGACTCTACTACTGTATTTGATGAGATGTATGAAAATGTATATAGACTACTACTGTATTTGATGAGATGTATTTGATGAAATGTGTATATAGACTCTACTACTGTATTTGATGAGATGTATGAAATGTGTATATAGACTCTACTACTGTATTTGATGAGATGTGTGAAATGTGTATATAGACTCTACTACTGTATTTGATGAGATGTGTGAAATGTGTATATAGACTCTACTACTGTATTTGATGAGATGTATATAGACTCTAATGTATTTTATATAGACTCTACTACTGTATTTGATGAGATGTGTGAAATGTGTATATAGACTCTACTACTGTATTTGATGAGATGTGAATATGTTTATAGACTTTACTACTGTATTTGATGAGATGTATGAAATGTGTATATAGACTCTACTACTGTATTTGATGAGATGTGTGAAATGTGTATATAGACTCTACTACTGTATTTGATGAGATGTGTGAAATGTGTATATAGACTCTACTACTGTATTTGATGAGATGTGTGAAATGTTTATATAGACTCTACTACTGTATTTGATGAGATGTGTGAAATGTGTATATAGACTCTACTACTGTATTTGATGAGATGTGTGAAATGTGTATATAGACTCTACTACTGTATTTGATGAGATGTACGACATATGTTTATAGACTTTACTACTGTATTTGATGAGATGTATGAAATGTGTATATAGACTCTACTACTGTATTTGATGAGATGTGTGAAATGTGTATATAGACTCTACTACTGTATTTGATGAGATGTATGAAATGTGTTTATAGACTCTACTACTGTATTTGATGAGATGTGTGAAATGTGTATATAGACTCTACTACTGTATTTGATGAGATGTATGAAATGTGTATATAGACTCTACTACTGTATTTGATGAGATGTATGAAATGTGTATATAGACTCTACTACTGTATTTGATGAGATGTGTGAAATGTGTATATAGACTCTACTACTGTATTTGATGAGATGTATGAAATGTGTTTATAGACTCTACTACTGTATTTGATGAGATGTGTGAAATGTGTATATAGACTCTACTACTGTATTTGATGAGATGTATGAAATGTGTATATAGACTTTACTACTGTATTTGATGAGATGTATGAAATGTGTATATAGACTCTACTACTGTATTTGATGAGATGTGTGAAATGTGTATATAGACTCTACTATTGTATTTGATGAGATGTGTGAAATGTGTATATAGACTCTAATACTGTATTTGATGAGATGTGTGAAATTTTTATATAGACTCTACTACTATATTTGATGAGATGTGTGAAATGTGTATATAGACTCTACTACTGTATTTGATGAGATGTACGACATATGTTTATAGACTTTACTACTGTATTTGATGAGATGTATGAAATGTGTATATAGACTCTACTACTGTATTTTGAGATGTGTGAAATGTGTATATAGACTCTACTATTGTATTTGATGAGATGTGTGAAATGTGTATATAGACTCTAATACTGTATTTGATGAGATGTGAAATGTTTATATAGACTCTACTACTGTATTTGATGAGATGTGTGAAATGTGTATATAGACTCTACTACTGTATTTGATGAGATGTGTGAAATGTGTATATAGACTCTACTACTGTATTTGATGAGATGTACGAATATGTTTATAGACTTTACTACTGTATTTGATGAGATGTATGAAATGTGTATATAGACTCTACTACTGTATTTGATGAGATGTGTGAAATGTGTATATAGACTCTACTACTGTATTTGATGAGATGTATGAAATGTGTTTATAGTCTCTACTACTGTATTTGATGAGATGTGAAATGTGTATATAGACTCTACTACTGTATTTGATGATGTACGACATATGTTTATAGACTTTACTACTGTATTTGATGAGATGTATGAAATGTGTATATAGACTCTACTACTGTATTTGATGAGATGTGTGAAATGTGTATATAGACTCTACTACTGTATTTGATGAGATGTGTGAAATGTGTATATAGACTCTACTACTGTATTTGATGAGATGTATGAAATGTGTATATAGACTCTACTACTGTATTTGATGAGATGTATGAAATGTGTATATAGACTACTACTGTATTTGATGAGATGTATGAAATGTGTATATAGACTCTACTACTGTATTTGATGAGATGTGTGAAATGTGTATATAGACTCTACTACTGTATTTGATGAGATGTGTGAAATGTGTATATAGACTCTAACTACTGTATTTGATGAGATGTGTGAAATGTGTATATAGACTCTACTACTGTATTTGATGAGATGTATGAAATGTGTATATAGACTCTACTACTGTATTTGATGAGATGTGTGAAATGTGTATATAGACTCTACTACTGTATTTGATGAGATGTATGAAATGTTTATAGACTTTACTACTGTATTTGATGAGATGTATGAAATGTGTATATAGACTCTACTACTGTATTTGATGAGATGTGTATATAGACTCTACTATTGTATTTGATGAGATGTGTGAAATGTGTATATAGACTCTAATACTGTATTTGATGAGATGTGTGAAATTTTTATATAGACTCTACTACTATATTTGATGAGATGTGTGAAATGTGTATATAGACTCTACTACTGTATTTGATGAGATGTACGACATATGTTTATAGACTTTACTACTGTATTTGATGAGATGTATGAAATGTGTATATAGACTCTACTACTGTATTTGATGAGATGTGTGAAATGTGTATATAGACTCTACTATTGTATTTGATGAGATGTGTGAAATGTGTATATAGACTCTAATACTGTATTTGATGAGATGTGTGAAATGTTTATATAGACTCTACTACTGTATTTGATGAGATGAAATGTGTATATAGACTCTACTACTGCATTTGATGAGATGTGTGAAATGTGTATATAGACTCTACTACTGTATTTGATGAGATGTGTGAATATGTTTATAGACTTTACTACTGTATTTGATGAGATGTATGAAATGTGTATATAGACTCTACTACTGTATTTGATGAGATGTGTGAAATGTGTATATAGACTCTACTACTGTATTTTTGATGAAATGTGTTTATAGTCTCTACTACTGTATTTGATGAGATGAAATGTGTATATAGACTCTACTACTGTATTTGATGAGATGTACGACATATGTTTATAGACTACTACTGTATTTGATGAGATGTATGAAATGTGTATATAGACTCTACTACTGTATTTGATGAGATGTGTGAAATGTGTATATAGACTCTACTACTGTATTTGATGAGATGTATGAAATGTATATAGACTCTACTACTGTATTTGATGAGATGAAATGTGTATATAGACTCTACTACTGTATTTGATGAGATGTGTGAAATGTGTATATAGACTACTACTGTATTTGATGAGATGTTGAAATGTATATAGACTCTAATATGTATTTGATGAGATGTGTGAAATGTGTATATAGACTCTACTACTGTATTTGATGAGATGTGTGAAATGTGTATATAGACTCTACTACTGTATTTGATGAGATGTATGAAATGTGTTATAGACTCTAATACTGTATTTGATGAGATGTATGAAATGTGTATATAGACTCTACTACTGTATTTGATGAGATGTATGAAATGTGTATATAGACTCTACTACTGTATTTTTGATGAAATGTGTATATAGACTCTACTACTGTATTTGATGAGATGTGTGAAATGTGTATATAGACTCTACTACTGTATTTGATGAGATGTATGAAATGTGTATATAGACTCTACTACTGTATTTGATGAGATGAAATGTGAAATTTGTGTATATGTGTATATAGACTCTACTGTATTTGATGAGATGTTGAAATGTATATAGACTACTGTATTTGATGAGATGTGTGAAATGTGTATATAGACTCTACTACTGTATTTGATGAGATGTATGAAATGTGTATATAGACTCTACTACTGTATTTGATGAGATGTGTGAAATGTGTATATAGACTCTACTACTGTATTTGATGAGATGTATGAAATGTGTATATAGACTCTACTACTGTATTTGATGAGATGTATGAAATGTGTATATAGACTCTACTACTGTATTTGATGAGATGTATGAAATGTGTATATAGACTCTCCTACTGTATTTGATGAGATGTATGAAATGTGTTTATAGACTCTACTACTGTATTTGATGAGATGTGTGAAATGTGTATATAGACTCTACTACTGTATTTGATGAGATGTATGAAATGTGTTTATAGACTCTACTACTGTATTTGATGAGATGTATGAAATGTGTATATAGACTCTACTACTGTATTTGATGAGATGTGAAATGTGTATATAGACTCTACTACTGTATTTGATGAGATGTGTGAAATGTGTATATAGACTCTACTACTGTATTTGATGAGATGTGTGAAATGTGTATATAGACTCTACTACTGTATTTGATGAGATGTGTGAAATGTGTATATAGACTCTACTACTGTATTTGATGAGATTTATTTATAGACTTTACTAGTATTTGATGAGATGTATGAAATGTGTATATAGACTCTACTACTGTATTTGATGAGATGTGTGAAATGTGTATATAGACTCTACTACTGTATTTGATGAGATGTATGAAATGTTTATAGACTTTACTACTGTATTTGATGAGATGTATGAAATGTGTATATAGACTCTACTACTGTATTTGATGAGATGTGTGAAATGTGTATATAGACTCTACTACTGTATTTGATGAGATGTATGAAATGTGTTTATAGTCTCTACTACTGTATTTGATGAGATGTGTGAAATGTGTATATAGACTCTACTACTGTATTTGATGAGATGTATGAAATGTGTTTATAGACTTTACTACTGTATTTGATGAGATGTATGAAATGTGTATATAGACTCTACTACTGTATTTGATGAGATGTGTGAAATGTGTATATAGACTCTACTACTGTATTTGATGAGATGTGTGAAATGTGTATATAGACTCTAATACTGTATTTGATGAGATGTGTGAAATGTTTATATAGACTCTACTACTGTATTTGATGAGATGTGTGAAATGTTATATAGACTCTACTACTATATTTGATGAGATGTGTGAAATGTGTATATAGACTCTACTACTGTATTTGATGAGATGTACGATATGTTTATATAGACTTTACTACTGTATTTGATGAGATGTATGAAATGTGTATATAGACTCTACTACTGTATTTGATGAGATGTGTGAAATGTGTATATAGACTCTACTATTGTATTTGATGAGATGTGTGAAATGTGTATATAGACTCTAATACTGTATTTGATGAGATGTGAAATGTGTATATAGACTCTACTACTATATTTGATGAGATGTGTGAAATGTGTATATAGACTCTACTACTGCATGTTTTAGACTGTATTTGATGAAATGTGTATATAGACTCTACTACTGTATTTGATGAGATGTGTGAAATGTGTATATAGACTCTACTACTGTATTTGATGAGATGTATGAAATGTGTATATAGACTCTACTACTGTATTTGATGAGATGTGAAATATTTATAGACTCTACTACTGTATTTGATGAGATGTATGAAATGTGTATATAGACTCTACTACTGTATTTGATGAGATGTGTGAAATGTGTATATAGACTCTACTACTGTATTTGATGAGATGTATGAAATGTTATATAGACTCTACTACTGTATTTGATGAGATGTATGAAATGTGTATATAGACTCTACTACTGTATTTGATGAGATGTGTGAAATGTGTATATAGACTCTACTACTGTATTTGATGAGATGTATGAAATGTGTATATAGACTCTACTACTGTATTTGATGAGATGTGTGAAATGTGTATATAGACTCTACTACTGTATTTGATGAGATGTATGAAATGTGTATATAGACTCTACTACTGTATTTGATGAGATGTATGAAATGTGTATATAGACTCTCTACTGTATTTGATGAGATGTGTGAAATGTGTATATAGACTCTACTACTGTATTTGATGAGATGTATGAAATGTGTATATAGACTCTACTACTGTATTTGATGAGATGTGTGAAATGTGTATATAGACTCTACTACTGTATTTGATGAGATGTATGAAATGTGTATATAGACTCTACTACTGTATTTGATGAGATGTGTGAAAATGTGTATATATACTCTACTGAAACTACTGTATTTGATGAGATGTATGAAATGTGTATATAGACTCTACTACTGTATTTGATGAGATGTGTGAAATGTATATAGACTCTACTACTGTATTTGATGAGATGTATGAAATGTGTATATAGACTCTACTACTGTATTTGATGAGATGTATGAAATGATGAGATGTATATAGACTCTACTACTGTATTTGATGAGATGTGTGAAATGTGTATATAGACTCTACTACTGTATTTGATGAGATGTATGAAATGTGTATATAGACTCTAATACTGTATTTGATGAGATGTATGAAATGTGTATATAGACTCTACTACTGTATTTGATGAGATGTATGAAATGTGTATATAGACTCTACTACTGTATTTGATGAGATGTATGAAATGTGTATATAGACTCTACTACTGTATTTGATGAGATGTGTGAATGTGTATATAGACTCTACTATGTATTTGATATATATGACTCTACTACTGTATTTGATGAGATGAAATGTGTATATAGACTCTAATACTGTATTTGATGAGAATGTTATATAGACTCTACTACTGTATTTGATGAGATGTGTGAAATGTGTATATAGACTCTACTACTGTATTTGATGAGATGTACGACATATGTTTATAGACTTTACTATGTATTTGATGAGATGTATGAAATGTGTATATAGACTCTACTACTGTATTTGATGAGATGTGTGAAATGTGTATATAGACTCTACTATTGTATTTGATGAGATGTGTGAAATGTGTATATAGACTCTAATACTGTATTTGATGAGATGTGTGAAATGTGTATATAGACTCTACTACTGTATTTGATGAGATGTGTGAAATGTGTATATAGACTCTACTACTGTATTTGATGAGATGTGTGAAATGTGTATATAGACTCTACTACTGTATTTGATGAGATGTACGACATATGTTTATAGACTTTACTACTGTATTTGATGAGATGTATGAAATGTGTATATAGACTCTACTACTGTATTTGATGAGATGTGTGAAATGTGTATATAGACTCTACTACTGTATTTGATGAGATGTATGAAATGTGTTTATAGTCTCTACTACTGTATTTGATGAGATGTGTGAAATGTGTATATAGACTCTACTACTGTATTTGATGAGAGATGTTTATAGACTTTACTACTGTATTTGATGAGAATGAAATGTGTATATAGACTCTACTACTGTATTTGATGAGATGTGTGAAATGTGTATATAGACTCTACTACTGTATTTGATGAGATGTATGAAATGTGTATATAGACTCTACTACTGTATTTGATGATGTGTGATGTGTATATAGAACTGTATTTGATGAGATGTGTGAAATGTGTATATAGACTCTACTACTGTATTTGATGAGATGTATGAAATGTGTATATAGACTCTACTACTGTATTTGATGAGATGTGTGAAATGTTTATATAGACTCTACTACTGTATTTGATGAGATGTATGAAAAATAGACTCTACTACTGTATTTGATATATAGACTCTACTACTGTATTTGATGAGATGTGTGAAATGTGTATATAGACTCTACTACTGTATTTGATGAGATGTATGACATATGTTTATAGACTTTACTACTGTATTTGATGAGATGTATGAAATGTGTATATAGACTCTACTACTGTATTTGATGAGATGTGTGAAATGTGTATATAGACTCTACTACTGTATTTGATGAGATTTGAAATGTATATAGACTCTACTACTGTATTTGATGAGATGTGAAATGTGTATATAGACTCTACTACTGTATTTGATGAGATGTATGAAATGTGTATATAGACTCTACTACTGTATTTGATGAGATGTGTGAAATGTGTATATAGACTCTACTACTGTATTTGATGAGATGTGTGAAATGTGTATATAGACTCTACTACTGTATTTGATGAGATGTATGAAATGTGTATATAGACTCTAATATGTATTTGATGAGATATGAAATGTGTATATAGACTCTACTACTGTATTTGATGAGATGAAATGTGAGACTCTAATACTGTATTTGATGAGATGTATGAAATGTGTATATAGACTCTACTACTGTATTTGATGAGATGTGTGAAATGTGTATATAGACTCTACTACTGTATTTGATGAGATGTGTGAAATGTGTATATAGACTCTACTACTGTATTTGATGAGATGTGTGAAATGTGTATATAGACTCTACTACTGTATTTGATGAGATGTATGAAATGTGTATATAGACTCTACTACTGTATTTGATGAGATGTGAAATGTGTATATAGACTCTACTACTGTATTTGATGAGATGTATGAAAATTTGATGTAATAGACTCTACTACTGTATTTGATGAGATGAAATGTGTATATAGACTCTACTACTGTATTTGATGAGATGTATGAAATGTGTATATAGACTCTACTACTGTATTTGATGAGATGTGTAGAAATGTGTATATAGACTCTACTACTGTATTTGATGAGATGTGTGAAATGTGTATATAGACTCTACTACTGTATTTGATGAGATGTGTGAAATGTGTATATAGACTCTACTACTGTATTTGATGAGATGTATTTGATGAGATGTGTGAAATGTGTATATAGACTCTACTACTGTATTTGATGAGATGTGTGAAATGTGTATATAGACTCTACTACTGTATTTGATGAGATGTGTGAAATGTGTATATAGACTCTACTACTGTATTTGATGAGATGTATGAAATGTGTATATAGACTCTACTACTGTATTTGATGAGATGTGTGAAATGTGTATATAGACTCTACTACTGTATTTGATGAGATGTGTGAAATATGTTTATAGACTTTACTACTGTATTTGATGAGATGTATGAAATGTGTATATAGACTCTACTACTGTATTTGATGAGATGTGTGAAATGTGTATATAGACTCTAGACTTTACTACTGTATTTGATGAGATGTATGAAATGTGTATATAGACTCTACTACTGTATTTGATGAGATGTGTGAAATGTGTATATAGACTCTACTACTGTATTTGATGAGATGTATGAAATGTGTTTATAGACTCTACTACTGTATTTGATGAGATGTGAAATGTGTATATAGACTCTACTACTGTATTTGATGAGATGTGAAATGTTATATAGACTCTACTACTGTATTTGATGAGATGTATGAAATGTGTATATAGACTCTACTACTGTATTTGATGAGATGTGAAATGTATATAGACTCTAATACTGTATTTGATGAGATGTGTGAAATTTTTATATAGACTCTACTACTATATTTGATGAGATGTGTGAAATGTGTATATAGACTCTAATACTGTATTTGATGAGATGTGTGAAATTTTTATATAGACTCTACTACTATATTTGATGAGATGTGTGAAATGTGTATATAGACTCTACTACTGTATGTTTTGATGAGATGAGATGTATGAAATGTGTATATAGACTCTACTACTGTATTTGATGAGATGTGTGAAATGTGTATATAGACTCTACTATTGTATTTGATGAGATGTGTGAAATGTGTATATAGACTCTAATACTGTATTTGATGAGATGTGTGAAATGTTTATATAGACTCTACTACTATATTTGATGAGATGTGTGAAATGTGTATATAGACTCTACTACTGCATTTGATGAGATGTGTGAAATGTGTATATAGACTCTACTACTGTATTTGATGAGATGTACGACATATGTTTATAGACTTTACTACTGTATTTGATGAGATGTATGAAATGTGTATATAGACTCTACTACTGTATTTGATGAGATGTGTGAAATGTGTATATAGACTCTACTACTGTATTTGATGAGATGTATGAAATGTGTTTATAGTCTCTACTACTGTATTTGATGAGATTTGATGTGTATATAGATGTATTTGATGAAATGTGACATATATAGACTCTACTACTGTATTTGATGAGATGTGTGAAATGTTATATAGACTCTACTACTGTATTTGATGAGATGTATGAAATGTGTATATAGACTCTACTACTGTATTTGATGAGATGTGTGAAATGTGTATATAGACTCTACTACTGTATTTGATGAGATGTATGAAATGTGTATATAGACTACTACTGTATTTGATGAGATGTATGAAATGTGTATATAGACTCTAATACTGTATTTGATGAGATGTGTGAAATGTGTATATAGACTCTACTACTGTATTTTTGATGAAATGTGTATATAGACTCTAACACTGTATTTGATGAGATGTGTGAAATGTGTATATAGACTCTACTACTGTATTTGATGAGATGTATGAAATGTGTATATAGTGTATTTGATGAGATGTATATGTGTATATAGACTCTACTACTGTATTTGATGAGATGTATGAAATGTGTTTAGACTATACTGTATTTGATGATGTATGAAATGTGTATATAGACTCTACTACTGTATTTGATGAGATGTGTGAAATGTGTATATAGACTCTACTACTGTATTTGATGAGATGTATGAAATGTGTATATAGACTCTACTACTGTATTTGATGAGATGTGTGAAATGTGTATATAGACTCTACTACTGTATTTGATGAGATGTATGAAATGTGTATATAGACTACTACTGTATTTGATGAGATGTATGAAATGTGTATATAGACTCTACTACTGTATTTGATGAGATGTGTGAAATGTGTATATAGACTCTACTACTGTATTTGAGATGTGATGAAATGTGTATATAGACTCTACTACTGTATTTGATGAGATGTATGTATATAGACTCTACTACTGTATTTGATGAGATGTATGAAATGTGTATATAGACTCTACTACTGTATTTGATGAGATGTATGAAATGTGTATATAGACTCTACTACTGTATTTGATGAGATGTGAAATGTGTATATAGACTCTACTACTGTATTTGATGAGATGTGTGAAATGTATTTGATGAGATGTATAGTATATAGACTCTACTACTGTATTTGATGAGATGTGTGAAATGTGTATATAGACTCTACTACTGTATTTGATGAGATGTGTGAAATGTGTATATAGACTACTACTGTATTTGATGAGATGACTCTACTACTGTATTTGATGAGAATGTGTATATAGACTCTACTACTGTATTTGATGAGATGTATGAAATGTTTATAGACTCTACTACTGTATTTGATGAGATGTATGAAATGTGTATATAGACTCTACTACTGTATTTGATGAGATGTGTGAAATGTGTATATAGACTCTACTACTGTATTTGATGAGATGTGTGAAATGTGTATATAGACTCTACTACTGTATTTGATGAGATGTGTGAAATGTATATGTATATAGACTCTACTACTGTATTTTGATGAGATGTGAAATGTGTATATAGACTCTACTACTGTATTTGATGAGATGTGTGAAATGTTTATAGACTCTACTACTGTATTTGATGAGATGTATGAAATGTGTTTATAGACTCTACTACTGTATTTGATGAGATGTGTGAAATGTGTATATAGACTCTACTACTGTATTTGATGAGATGTATGAAATGTTTATAGACTCTACTACTGTATTTGATGAGATGTATGAAATGTGTATATAGACTCTACTACTGTATTTGATGAGATTTGATGAGATGTATTTGATGAGAATGTGTATATAGACTCTACTGTATTTGATGAGATTTGATAGACTCTACTACTGTATTTGATGAGATGTATGAAATGTGTATATAGACTACTACTGTATTTGATGAGATGTATGAAATGTGTATATAGACTCTAATACTGTATTTGATGAGATGTGTGAAATGTGTATATAGACTCTAACACTGTATTTGATGAGATGTGTGAAATGTGTATATAGACTCTACTACTGTATTTGATGAGATGTATGAAATGTGTATATAGACTCTAATACTGTATTTGATGAGATGTATGACATGTGTATATAGACTCTACTACTGTATTTGATGAGATGTATGAAATGTGTATATAGACTACTACTGTATTTGATGAGATGTATGAAATGTGTATATAGACTCTACTACTGTATTTGATGAGATGTGTGAAATGTGTATATAGACTCTACTACTGTATTTGATGAGATGTATGAAATGTGTATATAGACTCTAATACTGTATTTGATGAGATGTGTGAAATGTGTATATAGACTCTACTACTGTATTTGATGAGATGTATGAAATGTGTATATAGACTACTACTGTATTTGATGAGATGTATGAAATGTGTATATAGACTCTACTACTGTATTTGATGAGATGTGTGAAATGTGTATATAGACTCTACTACTGTATTTGATGAGATGTATGAAATGTGTATATACTCTAATACTGTATTTGATGAGATGTATGAAATGTGTATATAGACTCTCCTACTGTATTTGATGAGATGTATGAAATGTGTATATAGACTCTAATACTGTATTTGATGAGATGTATGAAATGTGTATATAGACTCTACTACTGTATTTGATGAGATGTATGAAATGTGTTTATAGACTCTACTACTGTATTTGATTAGATGTGTGAAATGTGTATATAGACTCTACTACTGTATTTGATGAGATGTATGAAATGTGTTTATAGACTCTACTACTGTATTTGATGAGATGTATGAAATGTGTATATAGACTCTACTACTGTATTTGATGAGATGTATGAAATGTGTATATAGACTCTACTACTGTATTTGATGAGATGTGTGAAATGTGTATATAGACTCTACTACTGTATTTGATGAGATGTGTGAAATGTGTATATAGACTCTACTACTGTATTTGATGAGATGTGTGAAATGTGTATATAGACTCTAATACTGTATTTGATGAGATGTGTGAAATGTTTATATAGACTCTACTACTGTATTTGATGAGATGTATGAATATATTTATAGACTCTAACTACTGTATTTGATGAGATGTATGAAATGTGTATATAGACTCTACTACTGTATTTGATGAGATGTGTGAAATGTGTATATAGACTCTACTACTGTATTTGATGAGATGTATGAAATGTTTATAGACTTTACTACTGTATTTGTGAGATGTATGAAATGTGTATATAGACTCTACTACTGTATTTGATGAGATGTGTGAAATGTGTATATAGACTCTACTACTGTATTTGATGAGATGTATGAAATGTGTTTATAGACTCTACTACTGTATTTGATGAGATGTGTGAAATGTGTATATAGACTCTACTACTGTATTTGATGAGATGTATGAATATGTTTATAGACTTTACTACTGTATTTGATGAGATGTATGAAATGTGTATATAGACTCTACTACTGTATTTGATGAGATGTGTGAAATGTGTATATAGACTCTACTACTGTATTTGATGAGATGTATGAAATGTGTTTATAGACTCTACTACTGTATTTGATGAGATGTGAAATGTGTATATAGACTCTAATACTGTATTTGATGAGATGTGAAATTTTATATAGACTCTACTACTGTATTTGATGAGATGTGTGAAATGTGTATATAGACTCTAATACTGTATTTGATGAGATGTGTGAAATTTTTATATAGACTCTACTACTATATTTGATGAGATGTGTGAAATGTGTATATAGACTCTACTACTGTATTTGATGAGATGTACGACATATGTTTATAGACTTTACTACTGTATTTGATGAGATGTATGAAATGTGTATATAGACTCTACTACTGTATTTGATGAGATGTGTGAAATGTGTATATAGACTCTACTATTGTATTTGATGAGATGTGTGAAATGTGTATATAGACTCTAATACTGTATTTGATGAGATGTGTGAAATGTTTATATAGACTCTACTACTATATTTGATGAGATGTGTGAAATGTGTATATAGACTCTACTACTGTATTTGATGAGATGTGTGAAATGTGTATATAGACTCTACTACTGTATTTGATGAGATGTACGACATATGTTTATAGACTTTACTACTGTATTTGATGAGATGTATGAAATGTGTATATAGACTCTACTACTGTATTTGATGAGATGTGTGAAATGTGTATATAGACTTACTACTGTATTTGATGAGATGTATGAAATGTGTTTATAGTCTCTACTACTGTATTTGATGAGATGTGTGAAATGTGTATATAGACTCTACTACTGTATTTGATGAGATGTATGAAATGTGTTTATAGACTCTACTACTGTATTTGATGAGATGTGTGAAATGTGTATATAGACTCTACTACTGTATTTGAAATGAGATGTATTTGAAATGTATATAGACTCTACTACTGTGAAATGTGTATATAGACTCTACTACTGTATTTGATGAGATGTATGAAATGTGTATATAGACTCTACTACTGTATTTGATGAGATGTATGAAATGTGTATATAGACTCTACTACTGTATTTGATGAGATGTGTGAAATGTGTATATAGACTCTACTACTGTATTTGATGAGATGTATGAAATGTGTATATAGACTCTACTACTGTATTTGATGAGATGTGTGAAATGTGTATATAGACTCTACTACTGTATTTGATGAGATGTATGAAATGTGTATATAGACTCTAATACTGTATTTGATGAGATGTATGAAATGTGTATATAGACTCTACTACTGTATTTGATGAGATGTATGAAATGTGTATATAGACTACTACTGTATTTGATGAGATGTATGAAATGTGTATATAGACTCTACTACTGTATTTGATGAGATGTGTGAAATGTGTATATAGACTCTACTACTGTATTTGATGAGATGTATGAAATGTGTATATAGACTCTACTACTGTATTTGATGAGATGTGTGAAATGTGTATATAGACTCTACTACTGTATTTGATGAGATGTATGAAATGTGTATATAGACTACTACTGTATTTTGATGAGATGTATGAAATGTGTATATAGACTCTACTACTGTATTTGATGAGATGTGTGAAATGTGTATATAGACTCTACTACTGTATTTGATGAGATGTATGAAATGTGTATATAGACTCTACTACTGTATTTGATGAGATGTGTGAAATGTGTATATAGACTCTACTACTGTATTTGATGAGATTTGAAATGTATATAGACTCTAATATATTTGATGAGATGTATGAAATGTGTATATAGACTCTAATACTGTATTTGATGAGATGTGTGAAATGTGTATATAGACTCTACTACTGATATTTGATGAGATGTATTTGAAATGTGTATATAGACTCTACTACTGTATTTGATGAGATGTATGAAATGTGTTTATAGACTCTACTACTGTATTTGATGAGATGTATGAAATGTGTATATAGACTCTACTACTGTATTTGATGAGATGTGTGAAATGTGTATATAGACTCTACTACTGTATTTGATGAGATGTGTGAAATGTGTATATAGACTCTACTACTGTATTTGATGAGATGTATGAAATGTGTATATAGACTCTACTACTGTATTTGATGAGATGTGACTCTACTACTGTATTTGATGAGATGTATGAAATGTGTATATAGACTCTACTACTGTATTTGATGAGATGTGTGAAATGTGTATATAGACTCTACTACTGTATTTGATGAGATTTGTTTATAGACTTTACTACTGTATTTGATGAGATGAAATGTGTATATAGACTCTACTGTATTTGATGAGATTTGAAATGTATATAGACTCTACTACTGTATTTGATGAGATGTGTGAAATGTGTATATAGACTCTACTACTGTATTTGATGAGATGTACGACATATGTTTATAGACTTTACTACTGTATTTGATGAGATGTATGAAATGAAATGTGTATATAGACTCTACTACTGTATTTGATGAGATGTGTGAAATGTGTATATAGACTCTACTACTGTATTTATGAGATGATGTGAAGATAATACTGTATTTGATGAGATGTGTGAAATGTGTATATAGACTCTACTACTGTATTTTGATGAAAGATAGTATTTGATGAGATGTGAAATGTGTATATAGACTCTACTACTGTATTTGATGAGATGTGTGAAATATGTTTATAGACTAGACTTTACTACTGTATTTGATGAGATGTATGAAATGTGTATATAGACTCTACTACTGTATTTGATGAGATGTGTGAAATGTGTATATAGACTCTACTACTGTATTTGATGAGATGTATGAAATGTGTTTATAGTCTCTACTACTGTATTTGATGAGATGTGTGAAATGTGTATATAGACTCTACTACTGTATTTGATGAGATGTGTGAAATGTGTTTATAGACTCTACTACTGTATTTGATGAGATGTATGAAATGTGTATATAGTGTGAAATGTGTATATAGACTCTACTACTGTATTTGATGAGATGTGTGAAATTTGATGAGATGTGTGAAATGTGTATATAGACTCTACTACTGTATTTGATGAGATGTGTGAAATGTGTATATAGACTCTACTACTGTATTTGATGAGATGTATGAAATGTGTATAATACTGTATTTGATGAGATAGAAACTATATAGACTACTGTATTTGATGAGATGTATGAAATGTGTATATAGACTCTACTACTGTATTTGATGAGATGTGTGAAATGTGTATATAGACTCTACTACTGTATTTGATGAGATGTATGAAATGTGTTTATAGACTCTACTACTGTATTTGATGAGATGTGTGAAATGTGTATATAGACTCTACTACTGTATTTGATGAGATGTGTATATAGACTACTACTGTATTTGATGAGATGTATGAAATGTTATATAGACTCTACTACTACTGTATTTGATGAGATGTGATGAAATGTGTATATAGACTCTACTACTGTATTTGATGAGATGTGTGAAATGTGTATATAGACTCTACTACTGTATTTGATGAGATGTGTGAAATGTGTATATAGACTCTTACTGTATTTGATGAGATGTGTGAAATGTGTATATAGACTCTACTACTGTATTTGATGAGATGTGTGAAATGTGTATATAGACTCTACTACTGTATTTGATGAGATGTATGAAATGTGTATATAGACTCTACTACTGTATTTGATGAGATGTATGAAATGTGTATATAGACTCTATACTGTATTTGATGAGATGTGTGAAATTATAGACTCTACTACTGTATTTGATGAGATGTATGAAATGTGTATATAGACTCTACTACTGTATTTGATGAGATGTGTGAAATGTGTATATAGACTCTGTATTTGATGAGATGTATGAAATGTGTATATACTACTGTATTTGATGAGATGTATGAAATGTGTTTATAGACTCTACTACTGTATTTGATGAGATGTGTGAAATGTGTATATAGACTCTACTACTGTATTTGATGAGATGTATGAAATGACTCTACTACTGTATTTGATGAGACATGAAATGTGTATATAGACTCTACTACTGTATTTGATGAGATGTATGAAATGTGTATATAGACTCTACTACTGTATTTTGATGAGATGTATATGTGAAATGTTTATATGAAATGTGTAGACTCTACTACTGTATTTGATGAGATGTGTGAAATGTGTATATAGACTCTACTACTGTATTTGATGAGATGTGTGAAATGTGTATATAGACTCTAACTACTGTATTTGACTGTATTTGATGAGATGTGACATATATTTATAGACTTTACTACTGTATTTGATGAGATGTATGAAATGTGTATATAGACTCTACTACTGTATTTGATGAGATGTGTGAAATGTGTATATAGACTCTACTACTGTATTTGATGAGATGTATGAAATGTATAGAAATAGACTCTACTACTGTATTTGATGAGATGTATGAAATGTGTATATAGACTCTACTACTGTATTTGATGAGATGTATGAAATGTATTTATAGACTACTACTGTATTTGATGAGATGTATGAAATGTGTATATAGACTCTACTACTGTATTTGATGAGATGTGTGAAATGTGTATATAGACTCTACTACTGTATTTGATGAGATGTATGAAATGTGTATATAGACTCTACTACTGTATTTGATGAGATGTGTGAAATGTGTATATAGACTCTACTACTGTATTTGATGAGATGTATGAAATGTTATATAGACTTTACTACTGTATTTGATGAGATGTATGAAATGTGTATATAGACTCTACTACTGTATTTGATGAGATGTGTGAAATGTGTATATAGACTCTACTACTGTATTTGATGAGATGTATGAAATGTGTATATAGACTCTACTACTGTATTTGATATTTGATGAGATGTATGAAATTATAGACTCTCCTACTGTATTTATAGACTCTACTACTGTATTTGATGAGATGTATGAAATGTTATATAGACTCTAATACTGTATTTGATGAGATGTATGAAATGTGTATATAGACTCTACTACTGTATTTGATGAGATGTGTGAAATGTGTATATAGACTCTACTACTGTATTTGTATTTGATGAGATGTATGAAATGTGTTTATAGACTCTACTACTGTATTTGATGAGATGTATGAAATGTGTATATAGACTCTACTACTGTATTTGATGAGATGTATGAAATGTGTATATAGACTCTACTACTGTATTTGATGAGATGTATGAAATGTGTATATAGACTCTACTACTGTATTTGATGAGATGTGTGAAATGTGTATATAGACTCTACTACTGTATTTTGATGTATATAGACTCTACTACTGTATTTGATGTGTGAAATGTGTATATAGACTCTACTACTGTATTTGATGAGATGTGTGAAATGTGTTATAGACTCTACTACTGTATTTGATGAGATGTGTGAAATGTGTATATAGACTCTACTACTGTATTTGATGAGATGTGTGAAATGTGTATATAGACTCTACTACTGTATTTGATGAGATGTACGAATATGTTTATAGACTTTACTACTGTATTTGATGAGATGTATGAAATGTGTATATAGACTCTACTACTGTATTTGATGAGATGTGTGAAATGTGTATATAGACTCTACTACTGTATTTGATGAGATGTATGAAATGTGTATATAGACTCTACTACTGTATTTGATGAGATGTGTGAAATGTGTATATAGACTCTACTACTGTATTTTGAGATGTGTGTATATAGACTCTACTACTGTATTTGATGAGATGTGTTTATAGACTTTACTACTGTATTTGATGAGATGTATGAAATGTGTATATAGACTCTATACTGTATTTGATGAGATGTGTGAAATGTGTATATAGACTCTACTACTGTATTTGATGAGATGTATGAAATGTGTATATAGACTCTACTACTGTATTTGATGAGATGTGAAATGTGTATATAGACTCTACTACTGTATTTGATGAGATGTATGAAATGTGTATATAGACTCTACTACTGTATTTGATGAGATGTGTGAAATGTGTATATAGATACTGTATTTGATGAGATGTGTGAAATGTTTATATAGACTCTACTACTATATTTGATGAGATGTGTGAAATGTGTATATAGACTCTACTACTGTGAAATTTAGACTCTACTATGTATTTGATGAGATGTACGACATATGTTTATAGACTTTACTACTGTATTTGATGAGATGTATGAAATGTGTATATAGACTCTACTACTGTATTTGATGAGATGTGTGAAATGCGTATATAGACTCTACTACTGTATTTGATGAGATGTATGAAATGTGTTTATAGTCTCTACTACTGTATTTGATGAGATGTGTGAAATGTGTATATAGACTCTACTACTGTATTTGATGAGATGTACGACATATGTTTATAGACTCTACTACTGTATTTGATGAGATGTGTGAAATGTGTATATAGACTCTACTACTGTATTTGATGAGATGTATGAAATGTGTATATAGACTCTAATACTGTATTTGATGAGATGTGTGAAATGTGTATATAGACTCTACTACTGTATTTGATGAGATGTATGAAATGTGTATATAGACTACTACTGTATTTGATGAGATGTATGAAATGTGTATATAGACTCTAATACTGTATTTGATGAGATGTGTGAAATGTGTATATAGACTCTACTACTGTATTTGATGAGATGTATGAAATGTGTATATAGACTCTAACACTGTATTTGATGAGATGTGTGAAATGTGTATATAGACTCTACTACTGTATTTGATGAGATGTATGAAATGTGTATATAGACTCTAATACTGTATTTGATGAGATGTATGACATGTGTATATAGACTCTACTACTGTATTTGATGAGATGTATGAAATGTGTATATAGACTACTACTGTATTTGATGAGATGTATGAAATGTGTATATAGACTCTACTACTGTATTTGATGAGATGTGTGAAATGTGTATATAGACTCTACTACTGTATTTGATGAGATGTATGAAATGTGTATATAGACTCTTTGTATTTGATGAGATGTGTGAAATGTGTATATAGACTCTACTACTGTATTTGATGAGATGTATGAAATGTGTATATAGACTACTACTGTATTTGATGAGATGTATGAAATGTGTATATAGACTCTACTACTGTATTTGATGAGATGTGTGAAATGTGTATATAGACTCTACTACTGTATTTGATGAGATGTATGAAATGTGTATATACTCTAATACTGTATTTGATGAGATGTATGAAATGTGTATATAGACTCTCCTACTGTATTTGATGAGATGTATGAAATGTGTATATAGACTCTAATACTGTATTTGATGAGATGTATGAAATGTGTATATAGACTCTAATACTGTATTTGATGAGATGTATGAAATGTGTATATAGACTCTACTACTGTATTTGATGAGATGTGTGAAATGTGTATATAGACTCTACTACTGTATTTGATGAGATGTATGAAATGTGTTTATAGACTCTACTACTGTATTTGATGAGATGTATGAAATGTGTTTATAGACTCTACTACTGTATTTGATGAGATGTATGAAATGTGTATATAGACTCTACTACTGTATTTGATGAGATGTGTGAAATGTGTATATAGACTCTACTACTGTATTTGATGAGATGTGTGAAATGTGTATATAGACTCTACTACTGTATTTGATGAGATGTGTGAAATGTGTATATAGACTCTACTACTGTATTTGATGAGATGTGTGAAATGTGTATATAGACTCTAATACTGTATTTGATGAGATGTGTGAAAAATAGTGTATTTGATATAGACTCTTTACTACTGTATTTGATGAGATGTATGAAATGTGTATATAGACTCTACTACTGTATTTGATGAGATGTGTGAAATGTGTATATAGACTCTACTACTGTATTTGATGAGATTGATGTTTATAGATGTATTTGATGAGATGTATGAAATGTGTATATAGACTCTACTACTGTATTTGATGAGATGTGTGAAATGTGTATATAGACTCTACTACTGTATTTGATGAGATGTATGAAATGTGTTTATAGTCTCTACTACTGTATTTGATGAGATGTGTGAAATGTGTATATAGACTCTACTACTGTATTTGATGAGATGTACGACATATGTTTATAGACTTTACTACTGTATTTGATGAGATGTATGAAATGTGTATATAGACTCTACTACTGTATTTGATGAGATGTGTGAAATGTGTATATAGACTCTACTACTGTATTTGATGAGATGTGTGAAATGTGTATATAGACTCTACTACTGTATTTATGAGATTGATGTTTATAGACTCTACTACTGTATTTGATGAGAATGAAATGTGTATATAGACTCTACTACTGTATTTGATGAGATGTATTTGATGAAATGTGTATATAGACTCTACTACTGTATTTGATGAGATGTATGAAATGTTTATATAGACTCTACTACTGTATTTGATGAGATGTGTGAAATGTGTATATAGACTCTACTACTGTGAAATTTAGACTCTACTACTGTATTTGATGAGATGTACGACATATGTTTATAGACTTTACTACTGTATTTGATGAGATGTATGAAATGTGTATATAGACTCTACTACTGTATTTGATGAGATGTGTGAAATGTGTATATAGACTCTACTACTGTATTTGATGAGATGTATGAAATGTGTTTATAGACTCTACTACTGTATTTGATGAGATGTATGAAATGTGTATATAGACTCTACTACTGTATTTGATGAGATGTATGAAATGTGTTAATAGACTCTACTAATGTATTTGATGAGATGTATGACATGTGTTTATAGACTCTCCTACTGTATTTGATGAGATGTATGAAATGTGTATATAGACTCTACTACTGTATTTGATGAGATGTGTGAAATTTGTTTATAGAGTCTCCTACTGTATTTGATTAGATGAAATGTGTATATAGACTCTACTACTGTATTTGATTAGATGTATGAAATGTGTATATAGACTCTACTACTGTATTTGATGAGATGTGTGAAATGTGTATATAGACTCTACTACTGTATTTGATGAGATGTATGAAATGTGTATATAGACTCTAATACTGTATTTGATGAGATGTATGAAATGTGTATATAGACTCTCCTACTGTATTTGATGAGATGTATGAAATGTGTATATAGACTCTAATACTGTATTTGTATTTGATGAGATGTGAGATGAAATGTGTATATAGACTCTACTACTGTATTTGATGAGATGTATGAAATGTGTATATAGACTCTACTACTGTATTTGATGAGATGTGTGAAATGTGTTATAGACTCTACTACTGTATTTGATGAGATGTATGAAATGTGTATATAGACTCTACTACTGTGAAATTTAGACTCTACTACTGTATTTGATGAGATGTATGAAATGTGTATATAGACTCTACTACTACTGTATTTGATGAGATGTGTGAAATGTGTATATAGACTCTACTACTGTATTTGATGAGATGTGACATATGTTTATAGACTTTACTACTGTATTTGATGAGATGTATGAAATGTGTATATAGACTCTACTACTGTATTTGATGAGATGTGTGAAATGTGTATATAGACTCTACTACTGTATTTGATGAGATGTATGAAATGTGTTGATATAGACTCTACTACTGTATTTGATGAGATGTGTGAAATGTGTATATAGACTCTACTACTGTATTTGATGAGATGTGTGAAATGTGTATATAGACTCTACTACTGTATTTGATGAGATGTATGAAATGTGTATATAGACTCTACTACTGTATTTGATGAGATGTGTGAAATGTGTATATAGACTCTACTATTGTATTTGATGAGATGAAATGTGTATATAGACTCTACTACTGTATTTGATGAGATGTGTGAAATGTGTATATAGACTCTACTACTGTATTTGATGAGATGTGTGAAATGTGTATATAGACTCTACTACTGTATTTGATGAGATGTATATGTGTTTATAGACTTTACTACTGTATTTGATGAGATGTATGAAATGTGTATATAGACTCTACTACTGTATTTGATGAGATGTATGAAATGTGTTTATAGACTACTACTGTATTTGATGAGATGTGTGAAATGTGTATATAGACTCTACTATTGTATTTGATGAGATGTGTGAAATGTGTATATAGACTCTACTACTGTATTTGATGAGATGTGTGAAATGTTTATATAGACTCTACTACTGTATTTGATGAGATGTATGAAATTATAGACTCTACTACTGTATTTGATGAGATGTATGAAATGTGTATATAGACTCTACTACTGTATTTGATGAGATGTATTTGATTGAAATGTGTATATAGACTCTACTACTGTATTTGATGAGATGTATGAAATGTGTATATAGACTCTACTACTGTATTTGATGAGATGTGTGAAATGTGTATATAGACTCTACTACTGTATTTGATGAGATGTATGAAATGTGTATATAGACTCTAATACTGTATTTGATGAGATGTATGAAATGTGTATATAGACTCTACTACTGATATTTGATGAGATGAAATGTGTATATAGACTCTACTACTGTATTTGATGAGATGTGTGAAATGTGTATATAGACTCTACTACTGTATTTGATGAGATGTGTGAAATGTGTATATAGACTCTACTACTATATTTGATGAGACTGTATTTGATGAGATGAAATGTGTATATAGACTCTACTACTGTATTTGATGAGATGTGTGAAAATATAGACTCTACTACTGTATTTATAGAAATGTGTTTATAGACTCTACTACTGTATTTGATGAGATGATGAAAGTATATAGACTCTACTACTGTATTTGATGAGAAATGTGTTATATAGACTCTACTACTGTATTTGATGAGATGTATGAAATGTGTATATAGACTCTACTACTGTATTTGATGAGATGTGTGAAATGTGTATATAGACTCTACTACTGTATTTGATGAGATGTATGAAATGTGTATATAGACTCTACTACTGTATTTGATGAGATGTGTGAAATGTGTATATAGACTCTACTACTGTATTTGATGAGATGTGTGAAATGTTTATATAGACTCTACTACTATATTTGATGAGATGTGTGAAATGTGTATATAGACTCTACTACTGTATTTGATGAGATGTACGACATATGTTTATAGACTTTACTACTGTATTTGATGAGATGTATGAAATGTGTATATAGACTCTACTATTGTATTTGATGAGATGTGTGAAATGTTTATATAGACTCTACTACTATATTTGATGAGATGTGTGAAATGTGTATATAGACTATACTACTGTATTTGATGAGATGTATGAAATGTGTTTATAGTCTCTACTACTGTATTTGATGAGATGTGTGAAATGTGTATATAGACTCTACTACTGTATTTGATGAGATGTACGACATATGTTTATAGACTTTACTACTGTATTTGATGAGATGTATGAAATGTGTATATAGACTCTACTACTGTATTTGATGAGATGTGTGAAATGTGTATATAGACTCTACTATTGTATTTGATGAGATGTGTGAAATGTGTATATAGACTCTAATACTGTATTTGATGAGATGTGTGAAATGTTTATATAGACTCTACTACTATATTTGATGAGATGTGTGAAATGTGTATATAGACTATACTACTGTATTTGATGAGATGTATGAAATGTGTTTATAGTCTCTACTACTGTATTTGATGAGATGTGTGAAATGTGTATATAGACTCTACTACTGTATTTGATGAGATGTACGACATATGTTTATAGATTTTACTACTGTATTTGATGAGATGTATGAAATGTGTATATAGACTCTACTACTGTATTTGATGAGATGTGTGAAATGTGTATATAGACTCTACTATTGTATTTGATGAGATGTGTGAAATGTGTATATAGACTCTAATACTGTATTTGATGAGATGTGTGAAATGTTTATATAGACTCTACTACTATATTTGATGAGATGTGTGAAATGTGTATATAGACTCTACTACTGTATTTGATGAGATGTACGACATATGTTTATAGACTTTACTACTGTATTTGATGAGATGTATGAAATGTGTATATAGACTCTACTACTGTATTTGATGAGATGTGTGAAATGTGTATATAGACTCTAATACTGTATTTGATGAGATGTGTGAAATGTTTATATAGACTCTACTACTATATTTGATGAGACGTGTGAAATGTGTATATAGACTCTACTACTGTATTTGATGAGATGTACGACATATGTTTATAGACTTTACTACTGTATTTGATGAGATGTATGAAATGTGTATATAGACTCTACTACTGTATTTGATGAGATGTGTGAAATGTGTATATAGACTCTACTACTGTATTTGATGAGATGTACGACATATGTTTATAGACTTTATTACTGTATTTGATGAGATGTATGAAATGTGTATATAGACTCTACTACTGTATTTGATGAGATGTGTGAAATGTGTATATAGACTCTACTACTGTATTTGATGAGATGTATGAAATGTGTTTATAGTCTCTACTACTGTATTTGATGAGATGTGTGAAATGTGTATATAGACTCTACTACTGTATTTGATGAGATGTACGACATATGTTTATAGACTTTACTACTGTATTTGATGAGATGTATGAAATGTGTATATAGACTCTACTACTGTATTTGATGAGATGTGTGAAATGTGTATATAGACTCTACTATTGTATTTGATGAGATGTGTGAAATGTGTATATAGACTCTAATACTGTATTTGATGAGATGTGTGAAATGTTTATATAGACTCTACTACTATATTTGATGAGATGTGTGAAATGTGTATATAGACTCTACTACTGTATTTGATGAGATGTACGACATATGTTTATAGACTTTACTACTGTATTTGATGAGATGTATGAAATGTGTATATAGACTCTACTACTGTATTTGATGAGATGTATGAAATGTGTTTATAGACTCTACTACTGTATTTGATGAGATGTGTGAAATGTGTATATAGACTCTACTACTGTATTTGATGAGATGTGTGAAATGTGAATATAGACTCTACTATTGTATTTGATGAGATGTGTGAAATGTGTATATAGACTCTACTACTGTATTTGATGAGTGTGTGAAATGTGTATATAGACTCTAATACTGTATTTGATGAGATGTGTGAAATGTGTATATAGACTCTACTACTGTATTTGATGAGATGTACTACATATGTTTATAGACTTTACTACTGTATTTGATGAGATGTATGAAATGTGTATATAGACTCTACTACTGTATTTGATTAGATGTATGAAATGTGTATATAGACTCTACTACTGTATTTGATGAGATGTGTGAAATGTGTATATAGACTCTACTACTGTATTTGATGAGATGTATGAAATGTGTATATAGACTCTAATATTGTATTTGATGAGATGTATGAAATGTGTATATAGACTCTCCTACTGTATTTGATGAGATGTATGAAATGTGTATATAGACTCTAATACTGTATTTGATGAGATGTATGAAATGTGTATATAGACTCTAATACTGTATTTGATGAGATGTATGAAATGTGTATATAGACTCTCCTACTGTATTTGATGAGATGTATGAAATGTGTTTAAAGACTCTACTACTGTATTTGATGAGATGTGTGAAATGTGTATATAGACTCTACTACTGTATTTGATGAGATGTATGAAATGTGTATATAGACTCTCCTACTGTATTTGATGAGATGTATGAAATGTGTTTATAGACTCTACTACTGTATTTGATGAGATGTGTGAAATGTGTATATAGACTCTACTACTGTATTTGATGAGATGTATGAAATGTGTTTATAGACTCTACTACTTTATTTGATGAGATGTGTGAAAGGTGTATATAGACTCTACTACTGTATTTGATGAGATGTGTGAAATGTGTGTATAGACTCTACTACTGTATTTGATGAGATGTATGAAATGTGTATATAGGCTCTACTACTGTATTTGATGAGATGTATGAAATGTGTATATAGGCTCTACTACTGTATTTGATGAGTGGACTCTCATTATATTTCTACAGCTTTTTCCCTCCAGACAGAATCACCCAGGTCCATCATTATTCTACTGTCTGTACCTGACCTACATTCCCACCAACTGGCACACAGACTTGAGAATTCATCTGAATAAAATAGCTCCATGACATAGTCACTGACTGACTGAGCGGGAGATAGAGTGGGTGACTGACAGACATAAACGGCACCTCAGTGACACGAAGAAAGCTGCTCAGAGTGTTTGTATGCAGCCTAACAGGCCCAGCCCAGTTAGAGTTGGGAGGACCAACATTTATGTTCCTCTTAATTGCCGATGAGAAGAAGAACATGCTTGGGGGAAGAAGCAGGATCAACAGACAGCACTGAGGGCAGATTCAGGCAGACCCGTGTGAAGTAGTGGACCACTAACATTGAAATGCTGTGTCTGTGCAGAGCCAGAAAGGAAGGTTTGTTTAATCCCTAAACCCTCCTCCCTCTGCCAAACCCGTAATCCCACTAATCTCCACCACATTGCCCAAGAACACACAGAGACTCAAAAAATCCCCATACAGCTAGTCATCCAATCCCTGCCTCCCTCAATCCCAGCAGAGTGCAACCACTCGCTTGGTCAGTATTGCATCCCTGGCAGCTAAACACAAACACACAGAGAATTTGCAGTGTTGGTGGTGTAACTGCACAGTTTGTTGTATTGGTGGTGGACGGTGGTGGTGGGGCCAAATAAGGGAAATGTTACCCTGCTCGACCACTTCCGCTCCTGGCCCCTTGCGTGCGAGGCAGGGTGTGCTCATTGATGCCAACTATTGAATTGTAGACACAGAGGGGCTTCTCGCTCGCCGGGTGGCTCTGCTCTGGCTGCCGGAGAGAGAGATGTGGTGACCCAGAATAACTTCATCTAACCACTACTAGGAGAGTATGGTGGAATAATCAGGGCTATTTCGCTCTCTCGCTTTTTTCTAGTCAGACACACTTTGCAACAGAGTGAACGTTGAGCGATCAGCACGGAAATTCTCTCTGAGCCTCTTAACTACTCTGTTGGCCAAACAGCTAGCACTACCATAACAAACAAAAGTATATGAGCATAAACAGGCCTGGTGTGAAATAATCCCAGGAAAACAGACTTTGAGGGAGAGGGGAGAGAGAGCCTGTGAACCTGAATCTGTCTCTCGATTAATTGACATTCAAATTGCTTATTGACTTTCCAGATTCTCTCTCTCCGACTAGAGGCAACAGCGCTCATTGGATAGAGACAACAGCACATTTGTGTTTGGGCTAAATAAGTTCCCATGATGCTCTCTGGCACAGTGCGGTGCAGTGCAGCGAGGTTGATTCCCCACCACTAGCTCCCTGACATTTCCATGAGCCATGCACTTGAAATGTTGCACAGTAATTGATGTTGAGCCTAACATGTGTTCAGACTCCACTACAAATTAGAAGGGAAAAGGTTATCATAATATTTAGCTAGCCCAATTTGTAGAACTTGAACTGTTCCCTGTGGGGACATCCAGAGGAAAAATACATGTTTTAAAGTTTAACTTTTGACTAAGGGGATAGCAATATTGCTGAAATATTAAAGAGATTCGAGCACTCCAACAATCATTTGGAGGCCTGACTGTGGGGATGGAAGGCTTGAGCACTCCAACACCAACACCGAAGGGCTTCTCAGAGGGAGTGAAGCATAGTGCAAAGTTCAGCCTAAAAAAAATAGTTTTTGTGGATTGTGTGCTGCCCCTCCCTTACCCAACCCCATTTAACAAACCTCCAACTAATGGAATTAGGTATTCCATCTGTGTATTTTATTACATTTGAATCATAATTATTCTACCAACTAATTGTACTTTAAAAATGTTAGTCTTTATTGGATTAAAAATTATTTGACACTTTTTTTCAGAGCTAGGGCATAATTTACACAAGCACTGAGTGAGAAGTTGTATTCAGGTCCATTGGTGGAGTCATTTAATCTAGGTGATACTGTTGAATAATTGGAATGAACGGAATGTTTATTTGATGTAATATATTTTGATTGAGAACACCACTGGTGGAGTGTGTGATTTGTAAAGTTATTCATTCAATTTGTCTGCGTGTCATGCTCTTTAGATGAGCTATTCCTGGTTTCAGTTGGAACCCGATGTTTTTATACTTTAGATGAGCTATTCCTGGTTTCAGTTGGAACCCGATGTTTTTATACTTTAGATGAGCTATTCCTGGTTTCAGTTGGAACCCGATGTTTTTATACTTTAGATGTGATCTGTCTTTTATTCGTTCCACTTGTCCTCGTGCACGACCTAGCAACCTCTAGCGCTATATAGCCTATTTATTGGACAAGTAAGTTTCATTTGTGAAACTAATATTAAAATATATTTCCTCTTGCAGACAAAAAGGGGAATAGTCCATGCACGAATGGGTGTTGTCATATTGTGATCAAATTCAAACAGACTAAAATGTGCAAAATCATTTTTGTCTTCCCAATATATTGGGAATAAGTGTATTATTTATGAAGACCCTATCAAAATCAGCATGTGCAGGAAATTAAGTTATATAAGGATGAGGTCTCATAATTACCAAAGAGAGTGCAAGTTGTAGACAGAATTACAAACGAAAAGAAATAATATGAAAATACTTTCATTTTGCGGAAATAAATGTAGGCCTATTTTTTCTGTTGGATTTTTAAAGAGGGGTGTAATTTAAAACTCAGTGTTATGTGTAGGCAATGTGTGTGTTGAAGGCCTGTTTATAAGTTATGCTTGAAAAGTTGTCTCCTGCTGTCGTCGCTCACTGACCGATGCGACCACGGTTGTTTGTAAAGAATGTGTTTGGAGTTGCAGAGTGACGGATGGCAGAGTACAACTGCAGGTGTACATTCTTCAGACAGCGAACTGGCATCCACTCAGCACCACGCTATTTCCGCGCGCTAATGGAGTCGTCTCTGTTCACATGGGCTCAGTGAGCCTCCGCCGCTATAGTACGGCGCTCATGGGCAACCAACACTGATCTATAAATGTACTTGTGATGTTGTGTCAAATAAACACCAACTGACGCATTAATGGTCACCAAGCATTGAATATTCAAAGTTGAGAAACTCTTTTCAAATGATCCTTTGGGGGCAACCTGGAAAGGAAAACAGTCCTGACATAAAATCAATATCAGAGGAGGAATACAAGCCACCACTAAACGGTGCAGGAAGAGAAAGACCACATACTAGTGTAGTGTAGCCTACATGAAGAAGTCTCGTTTGGTATAGGCTATGGTCTCAAAATTGACATACCCTCCTCAATTTGCAAAGGGACTTTTTTGGTTCTTGTTGTCTAACAGAAGTACTACATCATTTAGCTTTTTTCTTTTCCTTTTGGTGGAATTATTATTTGTGCCAACAATTGGAAAATTATGAATAAACGAGTTAGGCTACTAATGCCACAATCCCATTCAGCATGTTATCTGGAAACAGAACATACGGTTTATCATCGGTAGAACTTGTGATTTCTCATTAGCATATACACTAGTCTACATATCTTCTACGGCAAAACCCGCTATTAAATAGCCTACACGTTGTCGACAGCTCTCTTCCGTTGTTAATAAAACGCTACAGAAGTAGAATATGCAGATTAATTCATGAAATGATGTGAATGTGATTTATTTAGGCCCATTTATTTTGCGGACATGGGGGGCCACTGCCGATGAGGGCTATTCGAGGTGAGATTTGCATTCACCAGTAGGGCCTAAACATTGGTTCCATCCTTTGTATCGTGTTTCATACATTTTCCTGTTTGAATTGATTATCATTATTGAGATATCTGTTTGGTTCTCTTTGATTGATCGTGCACGCTGTTTCGGAAGGCTAGACACAATATTTGAATTCTCGTTTATTTGTGGAATATCTCCCGCAAAATAAATATCATTATCATGTTATAATGTTTCATGTGTTTTTTATGCATTAGTAAATCTTCTTTGAAAATAATGGTATGAAGATTATGATAGTCTATTAAAATAACAATAATGATCTTATAATAACAGCAACAAAAATAACATTGTTAATAATAATGTAGGCCTAATAATAATTAATTATAAATTATAATCAATAATACAATCAGTTAAATGTCTAAGTAATAATAACAATATGCTAATGGTAATACAATATTTAATAAAAACAATAATAATTACAATTGTGCTAAGTTAGTTTCTTATTTCAAGCATCTGAATATTGGTAATGACCGGTGTCTCGAATTTCGTCCCTTAATTAATCAAATCCTCGGGAGACTAAACTGTCATTTTCGTTGCATTATTGTTATACCCGAAGAATCGTGTAGGCACACCCAAATTAGAGTATAGCCTATAACCAGCCATAACAAGTGAATATCCTGCCTTTCCAAAAATGTATTGCTGACTCTTATCGAATATGGCTACAGTTTACAATTTGTGATATGTTTGTAATAATGTTTGCAATAAGTCAACAATACTAATTATGAATTATTTCAAAAGCAATCCTTATAGAGGAGATGGCTTCTCTGCTGCATTTTTCTGTTTCAATATGCCACATACCGGCAGGTAATCTTGATTTGACCAAGCTTTCAAAGAAGGCAAAGTGTACAACCTCGTCCACTATTTTGACAATCATGCCGAGAAGTGCACACAGCATTCCTTTATGTTCAACAGAAACTATGAGATAAATCCAAAAATATTTGCGCTGGTTCTAATCCACTCAATAAAATATTTTTAAGAAATGAACTTGGTAATTTTAGTTTATGGTAGTTTTAGCAGGGTAGTATTTATGGAAGGATGCACTTTAAACGTGTTATTATTCCTTAATAGTTCAATGTTCGATGGAAACATACGTCTTAGTGTTTGCAAATAATTTTACTTGATGCAATCACTTCTTCTTATTTGTTTGGGTTTCCTATAATAGTCACAAGGCTGGTAATTCATAATATTCATATTTTTGTCTTTTATGGAATGCATGTTTTCATTTACCGTCTTTCTTAATTTTGTATGTTTTTCTTGTGGCCCTTGGTGCCCAACTAAACACAGAAGTAAGTATTCGTGGACCCTGATCCATTGACTAACGGAAAACATTTTGTTTTGAGCGCCATCTCATGGTAGAATAGTAATTGTTGTACATTCAACAGTGCGTGTAACTTTCCAATGTGCCAGTATAAACCAGCATAAGTTATGTGCCTTCATATCTCCAAAGTATGAAAACGGATAACTTATCTCTTAAATAATAATAAATAAATGTATATCTCTGGAAATTGATTACGAATTAGTCCCCAGAATGAATTACCCAACCTACTGTACCTAGGCCTTCATACCAATAATAAACCATCCGTTTCAACCAGCTCTCAATCATATAAATGTAATCTCAACATGAATCTCCAAGTGAATGATAGTGTCTCTCTCTCATCAGTGGCATTCAGCCAATGTGCATATGGGTTTGTCTCACCTCTGGCTTGACTTTCTTCTCCCAGTACGGGGAATGGCTCTTTTCCCCTCATCTTTCTCCCTGATTCTCCATGCTCATTCTTCATGCAGTCCCCCTAAACTATGGATGAAGATGCAGCATGAGTATGGGTGCCATGTTTAAAATAACTTGCAATTTGTAAACATATGTTCTCAATAACTCCTGTTGACAGTGTACTCAAATGTAGGTCCAAATATAAGGCATGAGGCATTGGGGTGTATGTGTAAAAGCAAACTCACAAATCATGTAATAAATCCATGGTATTAAAGACTTACATATCAGCTTTGAAATATATTTATTTAAATGTGTAGCCAGAGAAAATAATGTATTCCCTGTAGGCAAAAATGCATTAAAGGCTGGTTGCAATCGCGCAAAGAGCACAAACATACTGTACAGTAGCCACATACGCAACATTCAGCATCACATCATGAACACATTTCAACACTATAGACTAGAAAAGCAGCTAGCTCATGATGAGAACAAATGCTTACAGGTATTCTACATTCACTGTTTCTCTGTATCCAGGCCTCAGGATTTTGCCTCCACACTCTTGAAGCCGACAGCATCCGCTCTCTATCTCCCTCTCTGTCTTTGTCTTTCCACCATTTCTGGCTAACACTGGTTTTCTGTGAATTCTTATCATGTCATCATATAAAGGTACATTCAAGAGTGAGATAAAACTTGAGTAATAATAGTATCAGTTCTCACTCTTAATACCGCTAAGGTTAGTCCTGAGCTGTCTCGTTGGGTCGCACCCAATCACAGTGAAACACATCTCATTTTGGTTTTGACTAAATCGTTTAGCTGTCTTTTTGGGGGGGATTATTTGCTGCTGTTGACTTAACATACAGTACACCTGGATGACCCTTCACACCCACAGTTTTACAGTATAAGAAGTTAGATTGTCTTTTATGAGGCAGGGAGGCAGTACACCTGGATGACCCTTCACACCCACAGTTTTACAGTATAAGAAGTTAGATTGTCTTTTATGAGGCAGGGAGGCAATACACCTGATTGACTCATATACAGACAATTAGAAATGTGATTATTTGTTAGTTAGGCAGTTAGTTTAAAGGCAGAGTTTGGATATCGAGCCCCTAGCTGCTGGCTGGGAATGGAGGGCTCAGTCAGTCAGTCAGTTAGTTGTGCTGTGGTGTGTTGTGTTGTGGAGGGAGTGAGACGGCTCTTAAGGGGGCAGAGGCAGCAGTGTTCAGTACTACAGCACGTTGACTCTTAAGGGGACAGTGCATTTACAGTATTCACATCACGCTGACTCTGTCGCTGAGGGCCGCCATGGAGTCCACCTCCTCTGACTCGTGGTCAGGCTCCACCCCTTCGCTAACGTCGGCGTGTGGGTTGACGAGGTGGGCGGGGTACGTCAGGCCGTGCTGCTCAGCGTGGCGTTCCCAGCGGGTGTCATCGCTCTCATGCGTGACGTAGCGCTCGTGCATCTTCCATTCTAGGCCACGTAGGTCCAGCCACATTTGGTAGTCCTGAGAAGGGCATCATTAGCAGGGACACAGTAGTTAGCATTAGCCTAAGGTTTCAATTGTATTCTTTTGATTGTGTAAAAAAAAAAATGTGTAGGATTTTTTGCAGCTGTTGGATGACAAACTCATGTCTCTCATCTCTCTTGCTGTAGGGCTTACCTGTATCCAGGAGTGTCTGAGAGACTTAGTGTAGCCAAGGGGGTCTGACAGACTTAGTGTAGCCAGGGGGGTCTGACAGACTTACCGTAGCCAAGGGGATCTGACAGACTTAGTGTAGCCAGGGGGGGGTCTGACAGACTTACCGTAGCCAAGGTGGTCTGACAGACTTACCGTAGCCAAGGGGGTCTGACAGACTTAGTGTAGCCAGGGGGGTCTGACAGACTTAGTGTAGCCAGGGGGGTCTGACAGACTTAGTGTAGCCAGGGGGGTCTGACAGACTTACCGTAGCCAGGGGGGTCTGACAGACTTAGTGTAGCCAGGGGGATCTGACAGACTTACCGTAGCCAGGGGGGTCTGACAGACTTAGTGTAGCCAGGGGGGTCTGACAGACTTAAGTGTAGCCAGGGGGATCTGACAGACTTAGTGTAGCCAGGGGGGTCTGACAGACTTAGTGTAGCCAGGGGGATCTGACAGACTTAAGTGTAGCCAGGGGGATCTGACAGACTTAGTGTAGCCAGGGGGGTCTGACAGACTTAGTGTAGCCAGGGGGGTCTGACAGACTTAGTGTAGCCAGGGGGATCTGACAGACTTAGTGTAGCCAGGGGGGTCTGACAGACTTAAGTGTAGCCAGGGGGATCTGACAGACTTAGTGTAGCCAGGGGGGTCTGACAGACTTAAGTGTAGCCAGGGGGGTCTGACAGACTTAGTGTAGCCAAGGGGGTCTGACAGACTTAGTGTAGCCAGGGGGGTCTGACAGACTTACCGTAGCCAAGGGGGTCTGACAGACTTACCGTAGCCAAGGGGGTCTGACAGACTTAGTGTAGCCAGGGGGGTCTGACAGACTTAGTGTAGCCAGGGGGGTCTGACAGACTTAGTGTAGCCAGGGGGGTCTGACAGACTTAGTGTAGCCAGGGGGATCTGACAGACTTACCGTAGCCAGGGGTCTGACAGACTTAGTGTAGCCAGGGGGGTCTGACAGACTTAAGTGTAGCCAGGGGGGTCTGACAGACTTAGTGTAGCCAGGGGGGTCTGACAGACTTAGTGTAGCCATGGGGGGTCTGACAGACTTAGTGTAGCCATGGGGGTCTGACAGACTTAGTGTAGCCAGGGGGATCTGACAGACTTAAGTGTAGCCAGGGGATCTGACAGACTTAGTGTAGCCAGGGGGGTCTGACAGACTTAGTGTAGCCAGGGGGGTCTGACAGACTTAGTGTAGCCAGGGGATCTGACAGACTTAGTGTAGCCAGGGGTCTGACAGACTTAAGTGTAGCCAGGGGGATCTGACAGACTTAGTGTAGCCAGGGGGTCTGACAGACTTAAGTGTAGCCAGGGGTCTGACAGACTTAGTGTAGCCAAGGGGTCTGACAGACTTAGTGTAGCCAGGGGGTCTGACAGACTTAGACAAGGGGGTCTGACAGACTTACCGTAGCCAAGGGGGTCTGACAGACTTAGTGTAGCCAGGGGGTCTGACAGACTTAGTGTAGCCAGGGGGTCTGACAGACTTAGTGTAGCCAGGGGTCTGACAGACTTAGTGTAGCCAGGGGATCTGACAGACTTACCGTAGCCAGGGGTCTGACAGACTTAGTGTAGCCAGGGGGTCTGACAGACTTAGTGTAGCCAGGGGGTCTGACAGACTTAGTGTAGCCAGGGGGTCTGACAGACTTAGTGTAGCCAGGGGGTCTGACAGACTTAGTGTAGCCAGGGGATCTGACAGACTTAGTGTAGCCAGGGGGTCTGACAGACTTAAGTGTAGCCAGGGGATCTGACAGACTTAGTGTAGCCAGGGGGTCTGACAGACTTAAGTGTAGCCAGGGGGGTCTGACAGACTTAGTGTAGCCAAGGGGTCTGACAGACTTAGTGTAGCCAGGGGTCTGACAGACTTACCGTAGCCAAGGGGTCTGACAGACTTACCGTAGCCAGGGGGTCTGACAGACTTAGTGTAGCCAGGGGGTCTGACAGACTTAGTGTAGCCAGGGGGTCTGACAGACTTAGTGTAGCCAGGGGGGTCTGACAGACTTAGTGTAGCCAGGGGGATCTGACAGACTTACCGTAGCCAGGGGGGTCTGACAGACTTAGTGTAGCCAGGGGGGTCTGACAGACTTAAGTGTAGCCAGGGGGGTCTGACAGACTTAGTGTAGCCAGGGGGGTCTGACAGACTTAGTGTAGCCATGGGGGGTCTGACAGACTTAGTGTAGCCATGGGGGGTCTGACAGACTTAGTGTAGCCAGGGGGGTCTGACAGACTTAGTGTAGCCATGGGGGGTCTGACAGACTTAGTGTAGCCATGGGGGGTCTGACAGACTTAGTGTAGACAGGGGGGTCTGACAGACTTAGTGTAGCCATGGGGGGTCTGACAGACTTAGTGTAGCCAGGGGGGTCTGACAGACTTAGTGTAGCCATGGGGGGTCTGACAGACTTACTGTGGCCGGCCTCCCGAGTGGCGCAGTGGTCTAAGGCACTGCAACGCAGTGCTAGCTGTGCCACTAGATATTCTGGGTTTGAGTCCAGGCTCTGTCACAGCCGGCCACGACTGGGAGACGCATAGGGCGGCGCACAATTGGCCCAGTGTTGTCCGGATTAGGGGAGGGTTTGGCAGGCAGGGATGTCCTTGTTCCATCGTACACTAGCGACTCCTGTGGCGGGCCGGGCGCTGTGCACACTGACACGATCGCCAGGAGCACGTGTTTCCTCCGACACATTGGTGCGGCTGGCTTCTGGGTTAAGTGGGCATTGCGTCAAGAAGCAGTGCGGCTTATTGCAGCGAGGAGACAAGACTGTAACTACCAATTGGATACCATGAAATTGGGAAGAAAACGGGGTTAAAAAATAAAAATGAAAAAATTATATAAAATACTTACTGTAGCCATGGATGGCTGACAGACTTATCCAAATACAATAAGTCTTCTTACTCCTTTGTGATATGTACAGTACCATTTTATTTATTTGATCTGTTACATTGTCTGTTAAATCTCTAATTTAAAGGAGTTTCCCCCCCCCACGTTGTAGACACACTGTACTAGTATAGGCCCAGTGCACTACTTTTGTGATTTTTTGTATTACTGTTTACCATCATTTCTAATTTGAGTCTGATGACTATTTGAACAAAATAGTTGACCTGATAATACTTGTGGAATATAAAAATACTTGCTTGATATACAATACCAGTCAAAAGTTTGGACACACCTACTTATTCAAGGGTTTTTCTTTATTTTTACTATGTTCTACATTGTAGAATAATAGTGAAGAGATCAAAAGTATGAAACAACCCATACGGAATCATGTAGTAACCAAAATAGTGTTTAACAAATGAAAACAAGCCTCTCGGGTGGCGCAGCGGTTAAGGGTGCTGTACTGCAGCGCCAGCTGTGCCATCAGAGACTCTGGGTTCGCGCCCAGGCTCTGTCGTAACCGGCCGCAACCGGGAGGTCTGTGGGGCGATGCACAATTGGCCTAGCGTCGTCCGGGCTAGGGAGGGCTTGGCCGGTAGGCTGGCTTCCGGGTTGGATGCGCGCGCTGTGTTAAGAAGCAGTGCCTTCGGGAGATGTAGCGATGAGACAAGATAGTAGTTACTAAAAACAACTGGATACCATGAAATTGGGGAGAAAAAGGGGTAAAATTCAAACAAAAAAAAACGAAAACATATTTAATATTTGAGATTCTACGAAGTAGCCACCCTTTGCCTTGATGACACCTTTGCACACTCTTGGCATTCTCTCAACCAGCTTCATGAGGTAGTCACCTGGAATGCATTTCAATTAACGGGTGTGCCTTGTTAACTTGTGGAATTTCTTTCCTTCTTAATGCCTTTGAGCCAATCAGTTGTGTTGTGAGAAGGTAGGGTAGGTATTCAGATAGCCCTATTTGGTAAAAGACCAAGTCCATATTATGGCAAGAACAGCTCAAATAAGCAAAGAGAAACGACAGTCCATCATTACTTTAAGACATGAAAGTCAGTCAATGAGGAAAATTGAGGAGGAAAGTTTCTTTCCAGTGCAGTCGCAAAAACCATCAAGCGCTATGATGAAACTAGCTCTCACGAGGACCGCCACAGGAAAGGAAGACCCAGAGTTACCTCTGCTGCAGAGGATAAGTTCAATAGAGTTACCAGCCTCAGATTGCAACCCAAATAAACGCTTCACAGAGTTCAAGTATCAGACACATCTCAGCATCAACTGTTCAGAGGAGTCTGCATGAATCAAGCCTTCGTGGTCGAATTTCTGCAAAGAAACCACTACTAAAGGACACCAATAAGAAGGAGAGACTTGCTTGGGCCAAGAAACATGAGCAATGGACATTAGCCCGGTGGAAATCTGACCTTTGGTCTGATGAGTCCAAATTTGAGATTTTTGGTTCCAACCGCCATGTCTTTGTGAGACAGCTGATCTCCGCATGTGTGGTTTCACCGTGAAGCATGGAGGAGGAGGTGTGATGGTTTGGGGGTGCTTTGCTGGTGACACTGTCAGTGATTTATTTAGAATTCAAGGCACACTTAACCAGCATGGCTACCACAACATTCTGGCTGTGTAAGGGCTATTTGACCAAGAAGGAGAGTGATGGAGTGTTGCATCAGATGACCTGGCCTCCACAATCACCCAGACTCAACCCAATTGAGATGGTTTAGGATGAGTTGAACCACAGACTGACGGAAAAGCAGCCAACAAGTTATCAGCAAATGTGGGAACTTCTTCAAGACTGTTGGAAAAGCATTCCAGGTGATGCTGGTTGAGAGAATGCCAAGAGTGTGCAAAGATGTCATCAAGGCAAAGGGTGGCTATTTGAAGAATATCAAATATACAATATATTTTTTATTTGTATAATACTTTTTTGGTTACTACATGATTCCAAATGTGTTATTTCATCATGTTGATGTCTTCACTATTATTCTATAACATAGAAAATAGTAAAAATAAAGAAAAACCCTTGAATGAGTAGTTGTGTCCAAACTTTTGACAGGTACTGCATGTTATCCAGTTTCTTGAAATACTTCGCAAATGCAACTTCTTTCTACGTGAAAACTGAAAAGTTTCATTCATTCCTTTTCACTAGTGAGTGGATACATTTTCATATGTTCGGTCCCCCATGGGAATCGAACCCACAACCCTAGCATTGCAAGTGCCACACTATACCAACGGAGCCACATCCTCACATCACAAACCACTTATGTCTCAATGTACTCAATTACTGCATTGTGCATTGTTTTTCATCATGGTGATAGAAAGTCTATAGGTCCAAACCTAGATAACCAGCCTATGTACAATGCAGTAACATACCTTTACATTAAGTGGTTTGTAAGGATAGTAATTTAATATTGCACAAAAAGTGATGTTATTTGATCAAGAAAACGATTTAATTTGATGTGGATGTTTTGTGTGTTTGCCCATAACTTTGCACCTTTTGATGTAAATCTTTGAGGAAAGGGTTTTGTTCTTTCTGGATTCCATTAGAGTGACAATAGCAGAGAAAGGGGCATGGGAACTACTCGTACAATATCAACTATTGAATCCTGTTCTTAATTATACAACTAAGTGGAGATGCAGATTTTTTTCTCTCCATGCATTACAGACATCTATAATATCAGTGGAGGCTGCTGAGGGGAGGACGGCTCATAATAATAGCTGAAACGGAGGAAATGGAATGGCATCAAACACATGGAAACTATATGTTTGATGTATGTGATACCATTCCACTCATTCCGCTTCAGCCATTGCCACGAGCCTGTCCTCCCCAATTAAGGTCCACCAACCTCCTGTGGTCTATATCAGCCCGATAATACTACTAAAGGCCCAGTACTTTTGTGAAAAAATATATATTTTTATGAATATATTTTTTTATTAATATATTTTTAAATTGTGATTTTTCAGGGGGTGCTGCAGCATCCTCAGCACCCATACTTTCCGCAGCTATGGAAGGGTAGCTTAACTGTAGCCAGGGATGGCTGAAAGACAGGCCGAAAATGTCTTCTTTTTAAAACTATTTTGATATATATGCAGTATGGAGTGTACGTAGTAGGGAGAGCTTACCTGTAGCCAGGCATGGCTGAGCGACTTGTCCACGCTGTAGCGCTTCCTCATCTTGACTTGCAGCAAGTTATTAATGAGGTCAATTGCTGGAACAACAAAGCAGGCCGTCAGAGGATAACTCATGGTGGGAAACCTAGAGGATTTGGTGCAGGCCCCTTTCAGAGCCATGCAAGGGCTAATGAGCAAAGCCAACATCATGTTAAGATTATTTCAGGGGTCATGGTTCTCTGAGTCCCAGTTGGGATTCTTGACCTTTAGGCCACTCCTCTATAGTACCAGGGATCGCTTGGCATTATGCACATGAATAGGCTGCAACAAGAATTGGTTCTCTCTCTCACACTCTCTCTCTTCCCCCCTCTGTCTATTCCTCCCTCTCTCAAGCACACACACACTCTCCCTCTGTTGCTTTCTCTTCCCTCTGTCTCACTCACACACACACACACACACACACACACACACACACACACACACACACACACACACACACTCTCTCTCTCTCTCGCTCTCACACACTTTCTTTCCTTCCTTTTCCATCTCTCGGACAATGACGCATGCCATCCGCTCAATTCAATAGCAGCATAGTTGTTGGGGCCAGGATATGTGTTGTATGCTTTCAAAGTGGTTTTGTGAGCCACTGAGCACTAGAGGTGAGAAAACTTGTGATAAGAGAGGTTCCTATGCTAGACAGGCCCTAACACAAATCAATTCTAAAAAATCTGCAGACTCCCTCAGATAAACATAAAACTGACTCACTGACCTCGTAAATGCATGTATTCATGTGAAAACATATATATTTTTTAATTTATCATTCGTCTCTGTGTTTCATAATTTCTTTTCAATTTGCAAGAGGCTGAATGTATCTCACCGGAGAAAGCATCTGAGTGAGCGAAACACCGTCCCTCTGTTTCTGTATGTGTATGACATCTATCTGATTCTGTCTGGTCCTAAAGAGTATGACATTGTTGCCCCCTGTACCATTGAATGCAAGGGAAGCCAGTGAGCATTTGGCCTCCCTTGACAAAAAAGTATAAAATAATAGCCAATCAGCTTTGAGCTAAACTGAGCGAGCACAACAGTGAATGGTCCTGGCACACCAAAAAAAGTGTCAAGGGAAGCCAGTTTGGATTTTGCTTCACTCCTATCACATCGCTTAAAAAGAAATGCGTAATTGACAGAAACAACTTAAATTGTTGCATCTAGTTGTGTTGTGTTCCTCCGGTGGCGAGATAAAATTGTCCCTTTCCTAAATTAGCCATGGATGGAGGTAGGGATTTGGGCCTGTGATTTTACTTCATTCTCAGTCCTGGCCAATGATTATAATGCTGATTAGAATCCAACCATAAATTCATACATTGTGCCCCTGGACTGAGAGGACGGAAGTTCAATATGTAGCTAGATGTTGAATGCTAATGTAAACTAGAGCAAACAACGCAATTATCACAACACATAGGTTGGAATATGGCTTTTCTTTCTGGCTAGGGTTCCCCAGTGATTTTACCAACGCACCGCTACTAAATCAGATTATCATAAAAGGCATTCTGACCGTGTAGCAAACATTCACTATATGATTACAAAATCCAACAGAGACTCAGGAAGAGGCTATTCTAGTCTGATTTTCCGAGTAATGATGTATCATTCCAACACAACTATATCAAATATTATTTTACAGTAAAGGAGTTATCACAGTAATGCATGAGTCATTGCTGCTCGGCAGACACCCACCTTCCTGGGACACCTTCTTCCAGGGGTTGGGTGGGTACATGAAGGCAGCATTCTGGATCTGGTCGTGAATGTCCTCGTCCTCGTTGAAGGGGAAGGTGCCGCTGAGGCTGACGTAGATGATGACCCCCACAGACCACATGTCCAGGGAGCGGTTGTAGCCTTTATTCCTCAGGACCTCAGGGGCCAGGTAGGCCGGAGTGCCCACCACTGACCGACGGAAAGACTTCTCTCCAATGATGCGGGCAAAGCCAAAGTCGCACAACTTCACCTGAGACACAGATAGGGTGTGTCTCAAATTATATCAGTGACGTTTGAGACAAGGTCATGTGTGGTAGTGAATATTACACTAGATTCCCCACTATGTTGGGAATATCAGTGACGTTTGAGACAAGGTCATGTGTGGTAGTAAATATTACACTAGATTCCCCACTATGTTGGGAATATCAGTGACGTTTGAGACAAGGTCATGTGTGGTAGTGAATATTACACTAGATTCCCCACTATGTTGGGAATATCAGTGACGTTTGAGACAAGGTCATGTGTGGTAGTTAATATTACACAAGATTCCCCACTATGTTGGGAATATCAGTGACGTTTGAGACAAGGTCATGTGTGGTAGTGAATATTACACAAGATTCCCCACTATGTTGGGAATATCAGTGACGTTTGAGACAAGGTCATGTGTGGTAGTGAATATTACACTGCCACAGTTCCAAGTCTCGTATTCACGTGAACATGAGAAAGTGCGGTGGTAATCAAGGGTTTCCTACTAGAGTAACTGGACTAAGACTTGTTAGAGAAGGCTAATACATAACATCCTGTATGTTCGCCATCCAAACAGTTGGTTCCACAGACATAATAATAATCAGCTGGCAAGGATTACCCAAAAGGCCACTTAACGTTATCACACTGTCTGTTCCACATGGACACGATATGGTCTACAGACGATTTACTGTAGCTACAGAAATCTACCAAAATAGACTTTGGCAAGACTGCAGAGGATGTCAGTTCTCAGCACTATAATGACGCCAGTGATGTTGCCAGAGGATGTCAGTTCTCAGCACTATAATGACGCCAGTGATGTTGCCAGAGGATGTCAGTTCTCAGCACTATAATGACGCCAGTGATGTTGCCAGAGGATGTCAGTTCTCAGCACTATAATGACGCCAGTGATGTTGCCAGAGCATATTTGGGGAAATGAAATACAGATATATAAGAACGGACTCTCTTTCTTCCCTTTCAGAAGATATTTGTTGTAAATAACACAAATGCAATTTGTTTAACACCCATCCAATGCCTGGCCATGCCTAAGACAGTGACTCATAGTACAGTACAGACAGAGCAGTACTGGGCTATGGCTATGGAGAGAAGGGCAGTATAATTGGGAGTGTATCATTAAAATCAAGAGACATAGAACATTGTAGAGACACTGAGCGTGCAGTTTCCATAATCATCCACATTATCTTAGAGTAGACTGATAGATGAATGTCTGTTTATGTCTGTGAAACTGATGTTTCTGTTTTGGCTTGTTTGGAGGATGAGCTGGAGGTTTTCTTACTTGTGGAAAAGCGTCTGCGGACGCCAGTAGGACGTTTTCTGGTTTGAGATCACAATGGACGATATTCTTGAAGTGGAGATGACGAAGAGCCTGAAGAATCTGAAAAATATTTGAAATGAATGATTTGTACACGGTGAATGATTACTTTAATTAGGGATGATTAAAAGATTTAATATAATCTGGTCATTTGCATTTATATACTGTCAAACATTACTGAAATGAGCTAAATCAGCAGCACACTGACTGTTTCTTGGTAGTCTTAAACAAATCTACTTTTAAACAAAAGCATACAACTCAAACACATGGTTATGGGCTTTAAAAAAAGAAGACACCTGCACCATGTCAGATATAGAGTTGAAATATATTACATTGAGAGTTTGCATCCTAATATGACACTATATACATCACAGAAGGCTGAAATATAACAAAAATATTTGTTTGACATAGAAACACCAGATTTTCTGCGTTTAAAAACAAATCATGTTTAAAAATATGAATAACATTCCGGCCATGAGGCCACTAGGTAATTTGACTACAGCAAAGAGCAACTAATACATTGCATATCATAGTGAAAAGTGCAACAACACGCGGTTAAACAAATATTATAATATTATTATCAGAAAAATACATAAGCATACCTGTAAACCTTTTACTTCACTCACTGTGTTTCTATACAGTATACAGTATGTGAGTGTCACAGTAAAAGCAGGTGTGTGGCACTGCTACAGCACATCCGTGGATTGTCTGCGAGCGACAACGCGTGTCAGCCAGGGTTACCTGTGAGACGAAGAACTTGGTGATGCGTTCAGGCAGCCTCCCCTTCTCACTGGACAGGATCATCTCCAGCATGTCTCCGTGGAGCTTCTCCATGACAACGAAGACGCGCTCCGGCGTCTCAAACATGCACTCCAGGTTCACTACCCCAGGGTGGTGCAGGTTCTAGGAAGTAAAAAACAGAAACACAGGAGCCTTTTAAAGGAAGCAGGCAGAGAGCTCGACACGCTCTCCAAACACCCACGGTGTTGTCATGATAATAACTTCCTTATTTACCTCCTGAGACAATATCTCTATTTTTGTCTTTAGTTCTGTTGTTTTTCCTCTCATGTGTTCATCATAACGTGTGTCTGGCAACATCTGAGAAAAAGGTTCTAATAGTGTGTGTTTCATAGGAGCACACAGGACCACGCGACTGGTGTGTTTACCTGAAGGATGGCGACCTCATTGCGTAGCTGGCTCTCCTGCTTGGTGGGGAAGCGTAACTTGTCAATGATCTTAATTGCTACATCCCGGCCAGTTTTTCGGTGCTTTCCTGTAGTATGGAGACATTATATTATGGAGAAATCAATGGCAGGTTACAGGTTTAAACAGGTTTTACTTCTCTGAATTAATGACTATCTCAAATACTTTTTCAAAAGATATAAATTGATCTGATGAACACCTTTTAACAATGTACTGCATTATTTCACAATATAATAAACACCTTCTTGGTCATGCAAATATTTTTCTGGCATGAGATCAGGAGAGAATTGTTATAAAAGGCTGTGTCCCTCGTGCAATCAAGTGAACACTTTTTTTTGCCAGGTTATCAGTGTGACAAGGAGGTACAAATGCATCACCTCCATAAACAATCCCAAATTGGCCCGATCCAAGGACTTCATCCGGGAATATCTGATACACTGAGCTGATATCCTGTAGGTGTGAAAATCCAGTCAATGGGTTTAAATATGTATACTGTCACAAATATTTCGTTTTTGGTTTGTCTACAACCATTTTTATCTCTTCTCACATGACAACTTAATACCCACTAATCTCATACACGACTGGAAGAGTTACCCAGAAATATAATTATAACCAGTGGTACTGTGACTAATTATCGAGAGTAGCTATGGCAACTGCTCGGCTGAGTGGGTAATCAAAATCATCTCCATTTGAGCTACTTAGAAGATGATGTCACCTCAGAAATCTAACCACGCATTCAGCTTTTTTCTTTATGTTGAAGGTTGGACAGTCCCAGCCACTGTCATGTCTAGTTTAGTGGATCCATGTCTGTGGAATGTTAAGTTGTCTACTGTCTTTTGTCTATTATTTTTTTTAAATCCTACAAAATCTAAAAAATAATCTAACCATGCAAGAGGAGCAGGCATGACCCGCAATATATTATTACCGCAATATTATATATAATATAGATATATTATGACCAACATTATAGTCACTAAATCTGAAAATAAAAATATACCCAAAGTCGTTCAAATAACGTGAGACCAAATTCTACTTACCACATTCTCTTGGATCTGGCAGTTGGACACTGAAATACTGATTGAAACATCCTCTGTTGGTGTAAGGGAAATGTTAAGAGTATTCCATAAGAGTTAAGAGTATTCCATAAGAGATAAGAGTATTCCATAAGAGTTAAGAGTATTCCATAAGAGTTAAGAGTATTCCATAAGAGTTAAGAGTATTCCATAAGAGTTAATAGTCTTCCATACTATAACCTTGAGAGTGTTCCTTCCTAATGCTGAGTAGGGTTACAAAATTCTGGTAACTTTCCCCAAATTCCCAGAAATCCTGGTTGGAGGCTTTAGGATTTCCTGCCTATTCCCCTCCTGATTCCAGGAATCTTCCAAGCAGGATTTCTGGAAAACCTGGGAATTTTAGGAACGTTACCAGAATTTTTCAACCCTAGTGCTGAGTAAAACAAGGTTGCTTCAATAAAATTACATTCATTTCTATAAGAGTCCATCTATCCAATTAACTCTGCTTATACTTACTGTGGCCACTGTGACGTGACCCGTGTGACAGTCCTTTAGAGATGGCGGGCATGAGGGCATGCTGGATGGCCATCTCCCACATCCTGGCCACATCCGGCCCGACCCCGCTGACCAGCATACTGCTGTGGGCCGACATGCTCCCCGGGCCCTCCGGCCTCGCCAGGTTCTCCCCTACGTAGTAGACCAGGCTGCCCGTGGCGATCTCAAAGCAGTGGGCGTTTGAGCCCTCAGACAGCAAGTTGAAGGTCTTCGCTGGGTCCAGAGACAACACCTCTGACAACGGAATTTCCTGCCACACAGCAGAGGTAGTATTGCTGTTTGCTGTTTGGGGACTAGGCCGGGTTACTGTCAAGTGCTTTGTGACAACAGCTGTTGTACAAAGTGCTTTATGAAATACATTTGATTGATTGTTGTAGTAGCGTCGTTTTACAGTGGTTAGAGCACTTGCATTTCAATATAAACATGATATTTCAGTCTGATCAATCTTGGTCCATTAACTTCAGTTCTTAGGTTCCATTCACCCTTCACCCATAATAATCTATATAACATTTCAATTGATTTCTTACCTTGTAGTATTTGCTGCCTGTGTCATTCTGGAAAAGGGTGATGCATTTGCTGTCCAGCCTCCAGTAGTGTCTTTTCCTCTGAAGTGGAAACAGATAGAGAGCCTTGCACAGACTGGGACTACATAACATATTTTCCTGGTGGGTTCCCCCTCTTGGCAATGGGGGTTTCCCATCTACTCATACAGCATCTATTATGCCATAGGTCAGTGCCCATAGCAGATTTGACTAAATGAAAACAACATTTAACATTTAAAAGACATGCATTCACAAAATAACTTACACAAAACACACAAAACATTACAAATAAACACAGAAAAGATGATGAAGTCTATAAAATGGCAGAACATTAGTGTTGCAAATTTTCAGTATATTTTCCAAAATGTGCAGGTTTTCCAGAAATCATGGAATTTTGCCACTCTACAGCAGATTGATTAGTTGGTGTGATAAAAATACATTAATATAATCAGACTTACCAGAGTGTCTTTGCTGCTGAAGTGCACTAGCCAACCTTCCTTCATGATATTGCTACTTTTCCTCTTGGTGTTTTTGACTGACTGGACCACTCGCATAAGTGGGATGTTGTTGCTAGTAGATGGGCTTTGAAATGAAGGGAGTCAAACATAAAAACTCTGGCCGTGTGAATGCTTTTCTTCTCAACTTCAAGACTCAGTTACGGTTACGGATTGGGTCAGGGTTGAGCTGAGGTGTGGACATGAAGTTAGGGTTAGGTTAGAACTGGGATGTGGATATAAAACTATGGTTAGGTTAGAACTGGGATGTGGATATGAAACTATGGTTAGGGTTGTGGTTGAGGTTAAGGCTAAGGGTTGAACCGGAATGTGGACATGAAGCTAGGGTTAGGGTTGTGGTTAAGGCTAAGGGTTGAACCGGAATGTGGACATGAAACTATGGTTAGGGTTGAGGTTAAGGCTAAGAGTTGAACCGGAATGTGGACATGAAGCTAGGGTTATGGTTGTGGTTAAGGCTAAGGGTTGAACCGGAATGTGGACATGAAACTATGGTTAGGGTTGTGGTTGAGGTTAAGGCTAAGGGTTGAACCGGAATGGGGACATGAAGCTAGGGTTAGGGTTGTGGTTAAGGCTAAGGGTTGAACCGGAATGTGGACATGAAACTATGGTTAGGGTTGAGGTTAAGGCTAAGAGTTGAACCGGAATGTGGACATGAAGCTAGGGTTAGGGTTGTGGTTAAGGCTAAGGGTTGAACCGGAATGTGGACATGAAACTATGGTTAGGGTTGTGGTTAAGGCTAAGGGTTGAACCGGAATGTGGACATGAAGCTAGGGTTAGGGTTGTGGTTAAGGCTACGGGTTGAACCGGAATGTGGACATGAAGCTAGGGTTAGGGTTGTGGTTAAGGCTACGGGTTGAACCGGAATGTGGACATGAAGCTAGGGTTAGGGTTGAGGTTAAGGCTAAGGGTTGAACCGGAATGTGGACATGAAGCTAGGGTTAGGGTTGAGGTTAAGGCTAAGGGTTGAACCGGAATGTGGACATGAAGCTAGGGTTAGGGTTGTGGTTAAGGCTAAGGGTTGAACCGGAATGTGGACACGAAGCTAGGGTTAGGGTTGAGGTTAAGGCTAAGGGTTGAACCGGAATGTGGACATGAAGCTAGGGTTATGGGTAGGGTAAGGGTTGAGCCGGGGTAAATTGCTTCATTCTAAGCAGTATGCTAGAATAGATATTTTAACAGGACCTATGACTACTGTACATATCCACAGCCATAGCCATTGGGGGTCCCCCTGTCCTAGTCCCAGGCCCAGTCAATCACCTTATAGCCCTGTTGCAGTCATCCTCTGGGTCATGGAGGTCTCCCAATTCCCCATGGCAAGCCTCCAACAGGCCCGAGTCAGGCACTATGGCCTCCTCCATGTCATCCATCAGACCACTGTTCATGTCACTGTCGTGGTCGTCACAACCCTCCCCCATCCCCACATCAGACTCCGCCCCTGAGCTCAGCAGATCTGGAGGAGGAGGAGCAACAGGTGGAAACACACAAGGTGTAGACAAAGAGAATAGTAGAAAATGAAGTATGACAGAGAAACCCTGTTTTTTAAAAGAAGAAATAAGGAACGAAAAGTGGAAAATACAAAGAATATCAGAGTGGTAGTGTGGGAGAGATTTTTAAATAAAACAGTGACATCATTTCACAGTCATAATTCTGTTGATATTCAAAGGAATATTCTGGTACTTCCAAGAATTCAGCATGTGTCCTATATATGATTCTCTTCCTACAGTCTCTCATAACTGAAGTAAATGTTGCAGAATTGAAAGAAAAATATCTCAATCCTGTGACATTTCTTGGAAACTACATGAGATGGACCACCACTTACTAGGAAAAATCTGCCACACTTAAAGCAAATGACTATCTAAAGTGAAACTTGCCTTCAGTTTTAGACACTTCTCCAAGGCAGTTGTTTGGCACTTTGGGCGCACATCGTTTATGACAGTTGAATTTGCAATCTGTAACCGTGAGAGAGAAACAGAGAGAGTTAGAGAGTGTGTAAGATGGGAAGGAGAAAGATAGAGAAAGGAGAGAGAGAGAAAGGAGAGAAAGGAGAAAGAGAGAGAAATGGCCTGTCCATATGAAACCTGTCTAATAGCACTGTGAGTACAAACAGACCCTTATCTGTCTGCTAGAGTACCTAATGAACCGTCTCACACACGATACTATCACACTCTGTTCTGCTGAATATATAAAGTACAACTCTATTGAAGTGATAATGTCCGAGAAGCCGGTGTTTGGAGGATATACTATTGGAACGGGTGTTGTTAAGCCCATTGGCACGACTCCTACCGAAGGTGGCTCCTCTTCCTGTTCGGGTGGCGCTAGGCGGTCGTCTTCACCGGCCTACTAACTGCCACCGATCCCTTTTCCATTTTCTGTTGGTTTTGTCTGATTTGTTTCACCTGTTTCTTGTTTACATTTTGAGTTGGGCTATTTAAGCCGGTAGGCCCGCTTGCTCTTTGTGCGGGCTTGGTTCTTTTCCCCACTGTGTGATGTGTGGTAGTGCGTGTTGTTTAGTTACCTGTTTTGGGCATTTGTTTTATTACGCCCAGTTTCGTGGAGAGTGCCTCCTGCACCTGACTCCGCACCCACTACGCCTAGTGTGTTACACCCGAGACTAAGTCGAGGGCCGGCCAACCGTTCCAATATTTCCTCCAAACACCAGCGTTGAGGGCGTTATCACTTGTATACAATGGGTTACCAACATATTCAAATAACGATTGACATATTCTTGTGTACACTGTAGTAACCATAGAGTTACAGTACATCTGTGAATTATATGACGTCTATGGTAGTCACAACACTGTTTCTGCATTTGCAATTACCATGTAATTATAAAGTTACAGGGCCACAATAGTTATTTAAGATGTCACGAAGAAAGCTTGAGGTAGAAACAACTGCCATCTGTTAGCTTTGCCAACTCTGTGACAACAGAGTCTTGAGCTTTCCAAAAATAATACCATAATAATATTGAGCTGGCGAAAGCCCACAGGTGAGTCACACAGTATTACAGTATGTACTGTGTGACTCACTATCATCCCCACCTCCTCCGACCAACCACTGGTAACCTCTCTCATTATCTCAAGTTTCTCTGAACCCCTACGGTACCTTTGCATTGCAGGCCTTGACGGAACAGGCCCTTGAGTAGCTTCTTGCAGTGCTGGCAGACGGTGGGGCGTGTGTAGGAGTGGATGACGAGGGTGTGAGGGACCTTAACTTTGGACAGGAGGATTTTGTCTAACTCTATAGGCCGGCCGATGTAGGAAGAGGACCTTCTCTCTCTGCCAGAAAAGAAGTCTGTCTGTGTCTTCTGCTGTGGAGGGTAAGCAGGGTCGACTAGTCAGTGTTGCTCTGATGCCCCACTCAGAGCAAGGCACATGGTAGGTAACAGATCACAAGCAACAACAACCTAAGCTAAAATTATATTATTCAATCTCCTTTCTTTGTCTTATTTGTCTTATTTTGGCATATGACACAAAAAAAACAGGGAAACAGCGATGTGCTTCTGGTGATAATAGGCGTATTGATACTGCAATACGTGAGGGCAGGGTATTGGAGTACCTACCTCCATACCGGGACTGACAGGAGACTGAGCATGCAGCGAGGAGAGAACAGGGAGACACACAGGGAGAAGGTGAAGAGAGAGATCAGAGTTAAACCATAACAATATTCACACACATGCCTGACTGCTGCTGGAGTAAAGACCTGCTCCAACAGAATTCATAATGAAAACAACCAGCCACAAAGGCCTTCATAATCACATCAGGTCCTTTATATTAGGAACATGCTACTCATCATAATTCAACAATTTGCCATTGAGAGGTTGGGAATGTGTAGGCATGTACTGTAGTAATCTATGGTGTGTGTGTGTGCCTGCGTCTGTGTGTGTGTGTGTGTGCCTGGGTCCGTGCGTCCATCCATGCCCGTGTGAGCATGCACATGTGTGTGTGTAGCTCTTCATGATGACCCACAGTAACCAGGGTAAACTCACCAGTAACCAGGGGTAAACTCACCAGTAACCAGGGGAAAACTCACCAGTAACCAGGGTAAACTCACCAGTAACCAGGGTAAACTCATCAGTAACCAGGGTAAACTCACCAGTAACCAGGGGTAAACTCACCAGTAACCAGGGGAAAACTCACCAGTAACCAGGGTAATCTCACCAGTAACCAGGGTAAACTCATCAGTAACCAGGGGTAAACTCACCAGTAACCAGGGGAAAACTCACCAGTAACCAGGGGTAAACTCACCAGTAACCAGGGTAAACTCACCAGTAACCAGGGGTAAACTCACCAGTAACCAGGGTAAACTCACCAGTAACCAGGGGTAAACTCACCAGTAACCAGGGTAAACTCACCAGTAACCAGGGGTAAACTCACCAGTAACCAGGGGAAAACTCACCAGTAACCAGGGGAAAACTCACCAGTAACCAGGGTAAACTCACCAGTAACCAGGGTAAACTCACCAGTAACCAGGGGTAAACTCACCAGTAACCAGGGTAAACTCACCAGTAACCAGGGGTAAACTCACCAGTAACCAGGGTAAACTCACCAGTAACCAGGGGTAAACTCACCAGTAACCAGGGGTAAACTCACCAGTAACCAGGGTAAACTCACCAGTAACCAGGGTAAACTCACCAGTAACCAGGGTAAACTCACCAGTAACCAGGGGTAAACTCACCAGTAACCAGGGTAAACTCACCAGTAACCAGGGGTAAACTCACCAGTAACCAGGGTAAACTCACCAGTAACCAGGGGTAAACTCACCAGTAACCAGGGGTAAACTCACCAGTAACCAGGGGAAAACTCACCAGTAACCAGGGTAAACTCACCAGTAACCAGGGGTAAACTCACCAGTAACCAGTGTAAACTCACCAGTAACCAGGGGTAAACTCACCAGTAACCAGGGGTAAACTCACCAGTAACCAGGGTAAACTCACCAGTAACCAGGGGTAAACTCACCAGTAACCAGGGGTAAACTCACCAGTAACCAGGGTAAACTCACCAGTAACCAGGGGAAAACTCCCCAGTAACCAGGGGAAAACTCCCCAGTAACCAGGGTAAACTCACCAGTAACCAGGGGTAAACTCACCAGTAACCAGGGTAAACTCACCAGTAACCAGGGGTAAACTCACCAGTAACCAGTGTAAACTCACCAGTAACCAGGGTAAACTCACCAGTAACCAGGGGTAAACTCACCAGTAACCAGGATAAACTCACCAGTAACCAGGGGTAAACTCACCAGTAACCAGGGTAAACTCACCAGTATCCAGGGGTAAACTCACCAGTAACCAGGGTAAACTCACCAGCAACCAGGATAAACTCACCAGTAAGGCCTCGTCGGAGGTGAAAGGCGAAGGTTCATTGGACCGTGTGGTGGTCAGTGTGGTCAAGCCGGTCAGAGAGACATTGGACAACCTCCGCTTGCGGATACCACTGCAGTTATTTGGGATTTTAAAGGCACAGCGCTTGTGATAGTTCAGACCACAACCTTCAGGGGAGAGAAACAGACGTTTTCAGAGCAAAGGTGAGTTCACGTGTAACGTGATCATTTTTATACTTGCATCAAACTTGTGAGAGACTGTCTTTATGGAACTACACTGAACAAAAATATAAATGGAACATGTCAACTGTTGGTCCCATGTTTCATGAACTGAAATAAAAGATCCCATAAATGTTTCATACACACAGAAAGCTTATTTCTCTCAAATGTGGTGCACAAACTTGTTGACATTCCAGTTAGTGAGCATTTCTTATTTGCCAAGGTAATCCATCCATCTGACAGGTGTGGCATATCAAGAAGCTGATTAAACAGCATGATCATTACACAGGTGCATTGCCATAGATGTCTCAGGTTTTGAGGGAGCGTGCAATTGGCATGCTGACTGCAGGAATGCCCACTAGAGCTGTTGCCAGATAATTTAATGTTCATGTATCTACTATTAGCCAGCTCCAACATTGTTTTAGAGAATTTGGCAGTACATTCAACCAGCCTCAAAACTGCAGACCACGTGTAACCACGCCAGCCCAGGACCCACACATCCGGCTTCTTCACCTGCGGGGTCATCTGAGAACAACCACCCAGACAGTTGGTGAATCAGTGGGTTTGCGTAACCAAAGAATTTCTGCATAAACTGTCAGAAACAGTCTCAGGGAATCTCATCTGCATTCTCGTCGTTCTTAGGGTCTTGACCTGACTGCAGTTCAGCGTCATAACCGACTTCAATGGGCAAATGCTCACCTTTAATGGCCACTGGTACGCTGGAGAAGTGTGCTCTTCACAGATGAATCCCTGTTTCAACTGTACCGAGCAGATGGCAGACAGTATGTATGGCGTTGTGTGGGCGAGCGGTTTGCTGATGTCAACGTTGTGAACAGAGAGCCCCATGGTGGCGGTGGGGTTATGCTACGGACAACGAACATAAACTATGGACAACAAACACAATGCATTTTATTGATGGCAATTTGAATGCATATAGATACCCTGACAAGATCCTGTGGCCCATTGTCGTGCCATTCATCCGCCACCAACACCTCATGTTTCAGCATGATAATGCATGGCCCCATGTCGCAAGGATCACTACACAATTCTTGTGAGCTGAAAATGTCCCAGTTCTTCCACGGCCTGCATTCTCACCAGACATGTCATGCATTGAACATGGGTATGCTCTGGATTGACGTGATGACAGCTTGTTCCCACCAATATCCAGCAACTTCGCACAGCCATTGAAGATGAGTGGAACAACATTCCTCAGGCCACAATCAACAGCCTGATCAACTTTATGTGGAAGAGAGGTGTCGCGCTGCATGTGGCAAATGGTGGTCACACCAGAAACTGACTGGTTTTCTGATCCACGCCATTACTTTTTTTTAAGGTATCAGTGACCAACAGTGAAATCCATAGATTTGGGCTTAATTTATTTATTTCAATTGACTGGTTTCCTTATATGAACCGTAACTCAGTAAAATCTTTGAAATTATTGCATGTTGCATTTATATTTTTGTTCAGTATAAGTAGGAGTCATCTAATGGAACAAGTCATTCATGGATTGTTGAAACTTTGTCTTTGGGAAACTTTCCTTCATGAGCTCGCCACCATTCCAGTCAGACACCACATTATGGAATACTTTTATACATGTTAGGCTATTGTGTGTACCTTCATCCCCTCTATGCACGACCTTTCCAACCACTTTCCAACTGCCTCCAGCCTGACAGAAGACAAATTGTTTTCTTCTTCCCAACACTCTTCAAGCAGGGACTTTGCTGCTCATCGTGGACCCTGAAGAGACCTCTTCGGACCAGAGTACACCTGAGTGGCCTGTATCCAATGTACCCTGATAATATCCCCTCTTAGAAAGTTATGTAATGGTGTCAGAGTGGCTGGAACCTAATTACATTTCTTGAAATAGGTCCCGGCGGTGTCCAAAATTGTACCCTATTCCCTACAAAGTGCACTACTTCTCACCAGAGCTCTGGTCAAAAGTAGTGCACTATATGGGGAATAGGGTGCCACTTGAGACGCAGCCCAGAGCTCCTTCTATATAGTACCTACCTTCACACTTGAGACCCTGTCTCACCAGGCCCCACAGCATCTCTCCACAGTGGTCACAGAAGGCAGGGGACCGGTAGGAGTGGACAAACAAGCCATGGGGACGGATCTGGAAGTCCTCCACTGTGGCAGAGGCTAGAACAGGACAACGACAACGACAACAATAGTCAATGGTTCAATTCCAACATTTTCCTCACACTCCTAGATTTAAACAGTACTCAAGAACTGAGTTGTATTCTGTGAATAGTGATATAATAGTAGTGTAGTGGGATCGTGTTTTCAATGGATGTACAATTAAAAATGAATGGCCGTTCCCTGGTACAGTATTTGTATATGTTGAGGTATCCAAGGCTTTTTGCTGCATATGGAGTTGTGATTTTCTGATTGGCTGGTACAGTTAGGCTGCATTGGGCCAATGGGATAGAGTGGAGAGCACAGCATGAGAGTAGACTGCCTCATCAAACACACATATCTCCCCACCAACATGCTTGTCTCAGCACGCTCAAGTAGAATACATTCTGATTAGCCATTCTGCTGGGTAAACTGCTTCAATTTGTTCAAATTATTGTTTTGCCTTTTGTTTAAAGGCCAATATATGTTTGGAAGTTTAACAACATGTAAACTGTCATTACATGCTTCAGAAAATTAGTGTGTATGTGAATGTGGAGTCTAGGTAGTCTTAATCTAAATATGTTTATTTGCATTTCAAAATTTGTTCCTATATCAAATTAGTAGTTCTAGTGGCTTGCTTAGTACAGCATACTACAAGAACACAAACTTTACTGCGGTGGTAAAGACTGCTCACATGATACACAGTGTATCTACATTCCAGTATGGTACAGTATTGATCATTTGACTCTTCCACTATGGCAAAAAGTGTTACAGTGTGCCACATTTCAGTGTACAAACAGGGCAGAAAGCATTCTCATAGGACAGAGTTCAAGTTGGGTTCTTCCTCTCTTCCATATTTATGTTTACAGTATGGTGTACACACCCCTGCTCGCATCCAGTAGCATCCTGCGCCAACGTAACAAATGTACGCTGTTTACACCCTCATGCTGACAACAGAAAAAGTGGTTTTAGCATCCTATCCACCTTCACACTAATTAACTTGCTCTAGAAGTTGAAAAGCTCAAACGAGGAAACACAAATTGGGAGATCTTTGACAGTAAGACTGACTGGTGAAAACAACTCTCTGGGATGCAGTGTGACATACCGTAATGTTAATTTACCAACCATAAGCGTTTTTATTTCTCCTTGTACGTAGGAGATTTAACCCAAGTGATGATCTGTGAAGGGAATGAATGATTTTATTGATGAGTTCAATGGAGCTCAAGTGTACTGGATCTGTCAAGTTGGGAAGCGTTTATAGCAGCTGCTCTATTTTAGCATGATCACACTCACACTGTCTTCCCTCATATGTCTTCTAAGACTTATCAAGATTAAGGAACAGAAGAAGGTTATATCTTGTTTTGATCTTTTATCTCAAATGTGAGTGTGAGCATAAGCTGAGATGAACTGAATAAAGACAGTAGTACACAAATAAATACCTGTGCAGTAAGACATACCAATGTGAACCTTTACAACACGTGACCCTAACATAACACAATAGCTATACATTACAATCAATGCAGTTCTCTGTTGTGATTCACTTTGCGCTGCCTGGCTGATGCAGAAACAGACACAGAAACACATGTCAACACACCACAGTCAACAGAGGACACATTTTGTTCAGATCAGCCACCTTGGTGGAAATGACCACAATTAATAACCACAGACTGTCTCGTCTTCACTTCTTCTTTCTGGCAGTTGTAAGGTTTCCCCTGCGTTTCTTTTAGTGTGCTCACTGATCTATCAGCTGTTGAGTGTGTCATTAAAAAGTGTCATGACAGATGTCGGGGAGCATGTCTATGAGAATCTGTGCATCTGGGCGAGTAAATCACTAAATCACCTGAGCCGTCACCTTCCCAGTGAGGCGTGTAGCCAAGGTAACAGAGGTGTCGTTCTACCCCATGTCTCCCCTGTCGCTGTACCACAGACACAACTAAATGACCTGCCATACTGTAACACACAGAGGGGGAAGAGAAAGCCTGCCAAGTGTTTAGAAAAACACTTTACCAGTGTCAAGATTGATACTTGGATCACGTCCTACTCCTGAGCTAAGATAAGCTCACCCCTGATTTCTCACCGGGTGAGGCATTTAAACTTTCCACAACAAGGGGAGCGGGTGGAGAGGGGCAGAACACTGCAAAAACAAAGCAAACCCACTGATCACATACTGGTTGAATCAATGTTGTTTCTACGTCATTTCAATTAAATTGAAACAACGTGGAATAGACATCTGTGCCCAGTGGGGAGGGACATCACTGGACACACATAGATGAGCAACGATTTGTGTGACAACTTACTGTTTTGTTATTTCCATATTATTTCACAAGAGAGGGGCATCTGAGAGCTTACTGTCTTTGGTAAATCTGCATATTGGGATAGCTCCAAATGTCTAGACCTTGACTTGTTCTGATTGGCAGCTAACCTTCTAGAGTTTTTATTATTATTTATTTAACTAGGCAAGTCCGTTAAGAACAAATTATTACTTACAATGATGACCTACCCTGGCCAAACCCTGGACGACGCTGCGCCAATTGTGCCCCTATGGGGTTCCCAATCACAGCCAGATGTGATACAGCCTGGACTTGAACCAGAGACTGTAGTGACACCTCTTGCACTGAGATGCAGTGCCTAAGACCGCTGCGCCTAAGACCGATGCGCCACTCTGGATATGTGGATAAATGATCTTTGGTAGCAGGCTACATCAGCCAGCAGCAACATGCACTATAGTTCTGTATTTTGTCATGCAGACAATTATTCATGTTCTTGTCTGTTGTGTTGACTGACTTAACCATATAGCTATTAGCCAAGCACACTGAATACACACAAGCTTATGTCATGTAAATCCATTTCATAGTAACATTATGTCCTCACTATTATAATTGTGTCGTCTGATTAGTCCATTACTCTGGATAATATCTCTCTCCTCCTTTTCAAGGTGCTATTATGGAGATGCTTTGTACTCTGTTCACAATCTGTATGAAGCTTGAACATGTTCTGCATTTTGAACACAACAAAAGGAACCTACCAATTTCTGCTGTTATTCAACCTCAAGGGTTCAAATGAGAGTTCACCTCTCTTCCCTATGTCAACTGGTCTATTCCAGAGGCTACATAACTGACAGAAAGGAGAGCTGAATAGAACCAGTGAATGCAATAGGCCTATGTTCAATTGCAAATGAAATCAGATCAAATCCAATTTTATTGGTCACATGCACATGGTTAGAAGATGTTAATGTCAGTGTAGTGAAATGCTTGTGCTTCTAGTTCCAACAGTGCAGTAATATCTAACAAGTAATCTAACAATTCCCCAACAACTACCTAATACACACAAATCTAAAGGGATGAATGAGAATATGTACATATAAGTATATGGATGAGCGATGGCCAAGTGGCACAGGCAAGTTGAGGTAGATGGTATAATATACAGTATATACATGTGATATGAGTAATGTAAGATATGTAAACATTATTAAAGTGGCATTGTTTAAAGTGACTAGTGATCAATTTATTAAAGTGTCCAGTGATTGCGTCTCAATGTTGTCAGCAGCCTCTCTGAGTTAGTGATGGTTGTTTAACAGTCTGATGGCCTTGAGATAGAAGCTGTTTTTCAATCTTTTCAGGCTTTGATGCACCTGTACTGACCTCGCCTTCTGGATGATAGCGGTGTGAACAGGCACTGCCTCGGGTTGTTATTGTCCTTGATGATCTTTTTGGCCTTCCTGTGACATCGGGTGCTGTAGGTGTCATGGAGGGCAGGTAGTTTGCCCCCGGTGATGCGTTGTGCAGAACGCACCACCCTCTGGAGAGCCTTGAAGTGGAGGGCGGAGCAGTTGCCGTACCAGGCTGTGATACAGCCGACAGGATGCTCTCGATTGTGCATCTGTAAAAGTACGTCAGGGTTTTGGGTGACAAGCCAAATTTCTTCAGCCTCTTCACCACACTGTCTGTGTGGGTGGACCATTTCAGTTTGTCTGTGATGTGTACGCCCAGGAACTTCAAACTTTCCACCTTCTCCGCTGCTGTCCCATCGATGTGGATAGGGGGGTGCTCCCTCTGCAGTTTCCTGAAGTCCACGATCATCCCCTTTGTTTTGTTGACGTTGAGTGAAAGTTTGTTTTCCTGACACCACACTCTGAGTGCCCTCACCTCCTCCCTGTAGGCCGTCTCGTTGTTGTTGGTGATCAAGACCACTACTGTTGTGTTGTCTGCAAACTTGATGATTGAGTTGAAGGCGTGCATGGCCGTGCAGTCGTGGGTGAACAGGGAGTACAGGAGAGGGCTGAGCAGACACCCTTGTGGGGCCCCAGTGTTGAGGCAAAGTGGAGATGTTGTTTCCTACCTTCACCACCTGGGTGCGGCCCGTCAGAAAGTCCAGGACCCAGTTGCACAGGGAGGGGTTGAGACCCAGGGCCTCCAGCTTGATGATGAGCTTGTAGGGTACTATGGTGCTGAGCTGGAGTCAATGAACAGCATTCTTACATACAGTACGTATTATTTTTGTCCAGATGGGATAGGGCAGTGTGCAGTGTGATGGCGATTGCGTCATCTGTGGACCTGTTGGGGCGGTATGCAAACTGAAGTGGGTCTTGGGTGGCCGGTAAGGTGGTCTGCATTATTGATATGCGTTAATATACTGTGGACAAAGGTTAAATGAATGTAGCCTATATGCAAACAGAACACAGGTGAACAGAACTCACCCTCAAACAGGAGCATGCTGCATACTCAAATCCAGAGGAACACTGTCTGCATGTTGAGAAGTTCCACTTTAAATGATGAAGATAAGGTTGTGACCTTCTAAGGAGGGATCATTTTCATTAGGGAAACTGTAACAAAATGTTTTGAAACATTTTGCATCAGAAAACCAAAACAAATGTTTCCTATTGGTCAAGTTTGGGTATTTCCTCCCTATCTCAGTTTATTTTCTTCCGTTTTGAGCTAACGGACACAACCCTATTCTAGTGTGTACTGTAGTCTTATCTGACAGGACCAACTCAACCAGGTAGTGTGTATTGTGTAGTGAACACGGGTCTTACCTGACAGGACCACCTCAACCAGGTTGTGTGTATTGTGTAGTGAACATTGGTCGTGCTTCTACACCTGCATTGCTTGCTGTTTGGGGTTTTAGGCTGGGTTTCTGTACAGCACTTTGAGATATCAGCTGATGTACGAAGGGCTATATAAATACATTTGATTTGATTTGATTTGGTCTTACCTGACAGGACCACCTCAACCAGGTCTCCCTCTGTGATGTCTGTAGCACATTTCACCAGCTGGAGGATGTTCTCTGAGCCTGGGTCGTGGCGGAACAGCAGGATCTTGTCATACATCCCATAGAAGCCACACTCAGGTAACTGTGTGGGAGAGACAAAAAGAGTAGCTGCCATTGGTTAACATTTGATTTTCTTGTTTTCTTGTTTGGTTGACTAGAGTTCTGTTCAAACCCAATTTGTTGTTATATTGCTTGTTGACTTAGTGGAGAGAAATGTACAATTATTTCCTTTCAAACTATTATAAAACATGATGTTTAATTGTCACATTAAAGAGGCCCTTTTCTGCTTTGTTTGTATGCAACCCAAGAAGACAGCAGTCTCAAAAGAGGCCCTTCTGGGGGCATCTCACACAGCAGACTAGGACAGAGTGTACGCTATAGTGTACGCTATTCTCCACATAGCTCACCCTAATATACATGCTACTGTACATACCATTTTCTTTTCAAGTTATATACGGTCTATACACACCATGTATTTATATTCTGGATTCTGACACTGCTCACTCTAATATATCTACGTGGAGAGTTAATTGGACTTGTTCTGACATTTCGTTGTTCATTGTTTTATTTTATTTGTGTATTAGTATTGTATTTGCTAGACATTCGACTGAACTGTTGGAACTAGTAACGTAAGCATTTCACTGCACCTGCTACATACAACACCTGCAAATCTGTGTACGTGACCAATAAACTTTGATATGATTTTGATTACATTAACCTTATAACATTTAGAGGAACAGTGATGTTGTCTCTAAATTCAATTTAGAGAGCCCATAGTTCAAATTTTCACAATTGATGATACTGTACTGTCTGACACCAAACTGACTATTGATGTAATAAATATACTAGCGCATTACTGAGTAGCTCCAATGGTTCCTCAGGGATATTTACAAAGCTGTTCATCACAGCCTCCATTCAGTAGTAATGCAAGTCACAGCTAAGTAATATGCCTCTTCAAAGTGGTTTTACCCTGCTGATTATGGAGCCCTATAATGATGCAGACTGTTATAAGCATGTTACGAGCCCGTATTATGTCTTATTATGCAGCTTATAATATGTTATATACAGTCTTTAACAAGTGGCAGAAGCCTATAGCCAACAAACAGACATGGCAATTGTCTTCCTTTGGTAAATGTAGGGTAGGTGTTAAACCAAACAGTCTTTTGCCAAGGAGCCCACATTAATTAACAGAGACCTTACTATATTTTAATGGAGTTAGAAAATGACCTGTGCTTAATACAAATAAATACCCAGGATACTAGAAAACAGCCCACAGCAAGGACACTAAACAAACCTGGGGTGATTTCAATTAGGTGAAACATGCAGAATATTGCAGAGAGAAACGCATTGGATAGAGCTGCACATGCTGTAATGTTTCACCCAGCTGAACAAACCCTTGGTATTTAGAAACATAGTAAAAGGAGACTGGTCTGTTTCACCATGTTCTGTAGTAGAACACTGGATTTGACTCAAGGTCAGTTTTCACTAATCTATCCAAAGTCAAACTACTTGCACTACGTTTAAACACTATTTCTGTGGTTAGTTACAAAACAGTTTTAGGAATAACAGCCTGCCAATCAATCCAATGTCAAAGAAAAGAGCAACATATTGACTGACCTGTGTAGTGTGGTGAGGGAACCACTGCTGTGCATAACCCGCTATTGATCTACTCTGATGAGCTAGGTTACAGCATGTAGCCAATTCCACTACTTCACCATCTAGCCAAGCTCACATCACACACACACACACACACACACACACACACACACACACACACACACACACACACACACACAAACACACACACACACACACACACACACACACACACAAACACCCACACACACACATACAGGGATACAGTCATTTGATCAACTGTTACCCTTAGACTAGTCACAAAGTAACACCGACAATGGACTGTTGCAATGTTATTATTGTAATAACTCTGAGAGATAATTATATGTTTTGCAAAGGGAGCACCTGAGGATAACGATGCAACAGAAACAGCTAGAGGGAAAGAGACCTAGTAGATTTTTTTTAATCAATGAGAATGAACAATGATAATATATTCCAAATATTGTCTAAGACAAAAAGAAAGAAGACGTCAAGTGGCATGGAAATTAACATATCTCTATCATTAAAAAAAGTTAAGCATCTCACAATTGTACTATGAGTCTAATATGTTAGCTAATCCTATTGTGAATAATGCGTCTTAGTAGCAATATCACACATTTTAGGATGTTTTCACACTTGGTCACATTCAGACAATTTTTGTAAACCCAAATTTGTTGTGCAGTGTGAACACTCCCAAAGGAACTCAGACCACTTAAAAGAACCCCTGAAGAGAACCGAACTGAGACCATCGCAAGAGGTGGTCTGAGTTCGGTTCACTTTAATTACAAGGTCCGGCTCACTTTTTTAAGGTAATATGTACACAAAGGTCTCCAGGTTGGCTTGACATTATGCAACACCGTTTCCCTTGCCATAACACCTCTCATTGGTTCTGCAAAAGTGAGAAGATGATGATTCAGATTTGTGGAGAAAAAAAAAGTATGTGTGGCGTTTTGTACTGACAAGATGTTTCTGATTATTTGTTTGCAATATGTGAGCTATAGGCTAAAAGAGCTTCATATGCTGTTTATTTGATTGTGGGGTTTGAATAGTGTGAGAAGACAACAATATTTTGTGATAATCACAAAATAGGTTACAAAATCAACATTAGCTCTTAAAGGGGCAGTAGCCTACATTGGGTTTTCAATTACAGAAATATTTAATCTGCAATTCTTATTTATTTTTCTCTTACCAAGCATATTTACATGTTAATATTATCTTCTGATTATAATTAGTATGTATTGTCTTTGAACTAAATGCAATCTATTAGCATCCAAATTGTAAATACAGTTGAAGTCGGAAGTTTACATACACCTTAGTTTTCACAATTCCTGACATTTAATCCTGGTAAAAATTCCCTGTCTTAGGTCAGTTAGGATCACCACTTTATTTCAAGAATGTGAAATGTCAGAATAATTGTAGAGAGAATTATTTATTTCAGCTTTTATTTCTTTCATCACATTCCCAGTGGGTCTGAAGTTTACATACACTCAATTAGTATTTGGTAGCATTGCCTTCACATTGTTTAACTTGGGTCAAACATTTCAGGTAGCCTTCCACAAGCTCCCCACAAAACGTTGGGTGAATTTTGGCACATTCCTCCTGACAGAGCTGGTGTAACTGAGTCAGGTTTGTAGGCCTCCTTGCTCGCACACACTTTTTCAGTTCTGCCCACAAATGTTCAGTAGGCTTGAGGTCAGGACTTTGTTATGGCAACTCCAATACCTTTACTTTGTTGTCCTTAAGCCATTTTGACACAACTTTGGAAGTATGTGTGGGGTCATTGTCCATTTGGAAGACCCATTTGCGACCAAGCTTTAACTTCCTGACTGATGTCTTGAGATGTTGCTTCAATATATCCACATAATTTCCCTCCCTCATGATGCCATCTATTTTGTGAAGCGCGCCAGTCCCTCCTGCAGAAAAGCACCCCCACAACATGTTGCTGCCACCCCCGTGCTTCACGGTTGGGATGGTGTTCTTCGGCTTGCAAGCCTCCCCCTTTTTCCTCCAAACATAACGATGGTCATTATGGCCAAACAGTTCTATTTTTGTTTCATCAGACTAGAGGACATTTCTCCAAAAAGTGCGATCTTTGTCCCCATGTGCAGCTGCAAACCATAGTCTGGCTTTTTATGGCGGTTTTGGAGCAGTGGCTTCTTCCTTGCTGAGCGGCCTTTCAGGTTATGTCGATATAGGACTCGTTTTACTATGGATACTGATACTTTTGTACCTGTTTCCTCCAGCATCTTCACAAGGTCCTTTGCTGTTGTTCGGGGATTTATTTGCACTTTTCGCACCAAAGTACGTTCATCTCTTGGAGACAGAATGCATCTCATTCCTGAGCGGTATGATGGCTGCGTGGTCCCATGGTGTTTATACTTGCATACTATTGTTTGTACAGATGAAAGTGGTACCTTCAGGCATTTGGAAATTGCTCCCAAGGATGAACCAGACTCGTGGAGGTTACAATTTCTTTCTGAGGTCTTGGCTGACTTCTTTTGATTTTCCCATGATGTCAAGCAAAGATGCATTGAGTTTGAAGGTAGGCCTTGAAATACATCCACAGTTACACCTCCAATTGACTCAAATGATGTCAATTAGCCTATCAGAAGCGTCTAAAGCCATGGCATCATTTTCTGGAATTTCCCAAGCTGTTAAAGGCACAGTCAACTTAGTGTATGTAAACTTCTGACCCACTAGATTTGTGATACAGTGAATTATAAGTGAAATAATCTGTCTGTAAACAATTGTTGGAGAATTTACTTGTGTCATGCACAAAGTAGATGTCCTAACCAACTTGCCAAAACTATAGTTTGTTAAGAAGAAATTTGTGGAGTGGTTGAAAAATGAGTTTTAATGACTCTAACCTAAGTGTATGTAAACTTCCGACATCAACTGTAGGTATATCTAGCTGTCTGATAACACATTCTGATGGAATGGCTTTTCCTGCACTTCGTAAAAACCCAGAGTGCATTGAGTGAATGTTGGTAAAAGATATTGGTTCCTTTCATAGCAATGTGAATGCAAAGATAACTCAGACTACAAAATAGATGAGGTGAACTAGCAAAAGAGTTGAGTCCTCATTCAAAGGCAAGGGCAGTGTGAATACAAAGAGAACTGAGTTATTTGACTCTTTTTTTACACAATAGTTCACTTTAATTAAAGAGGACTGAGATCACTTCTTTTAAGGAGGACTTAGCTTACCTTCAGAAAAGGTACAAATTTGACTTTTTAGGGTGCCACCACTGTGACAAAGCTGTGTGTTCCTTTTAAGTGGCAAAAAAATTACCTCTAAAAAGGTTTTTGGGTGTTGCTTTAACACTGTAGTGTGTAAAGCCTTATTTGCATATTTCCCAGGGTGCCTTTCAAACACATTTTTGAGTTACCAGTACCACCCATATGACTATGTGCTAGTGATAGAGATATGGTTGTAGCATTCAATGGCTTTCAGTCCTGTAGAGTGCCTAAATTAAAATTGTATCGTTGAAATTAAACTCTTTGTGACAATACATTACATATATCATAAGGCGATAACTTGACAGCCTAGTTTTACCGCAACACAGTGGTCTGAAACTCCTGGTTTGCAGGCCACATTAGGATAATCACATTATGCTGGCTTGCAAAGTAATATGTATGTCCTATTTGAATCCAGCCAAAGTAAACCATCTAAACGGGAACAACCATCTCAGAAATGGGTGCAATAAGTCCAAATACTAACAGATTGGATTAGTTTAGAAAAATGTATGATATTTATCTTTGTGTAGCATAAGATCAATCAATCAATGTGCATGCAGAAACACATATTGAAACAAACAAACAAAAATCGACCTGCAATAGAGCATGCTGGGAAATATGATAATGATGGGTGTGGTTTTTGAGAGTGTGTGATGATTGTCCCTTTATATTCAAAATATTGGGTACAAAAATGTACCATTATAGTAGATTATCCACACATGTACCCTAAAAGGTACCGAACAGTAGGCCTACCATGTAAGATTTTATCTGTACATTTGAAGATACATTATGTGATTTTTAAAAATACTTTTTTATATTTGTACTGTACCCTAACCATACCCTTATTTCTAAGTGTGTGGAAAATACAAATCTATATCTCAATTTTCTCTACCTACCTAATGGCAGTAGATATCTCTCCTGTCAGCCTCTAATGAGGTCTGTACAAAAATATACAGAGGTAAGTGTGGTACTGAGGTCACCATGAGAGCAACCCCACTGTAACAGTAGGGTTGTCATGGCAGCGTAACCCAAGGCTCGATTCCTGATTGAAATTATTTTCATTTATTTGACACAACGGATTCACATATATCTGCTGAATGTCTGAACCATCAAAAGAAAAGCAGAGAGAGACTGAACCTTGTCATTTACCCCGCTATGAGGGAGAAATGCTTCTTTTAAAAGCACAGGACATTCACAGGCAACAGTACTAGCTATATTGCCTCTCTGGGGAGACTGATGTGGCACTTCCAAGATGGCCTTTCAACACTGTTATTTTCCTGCTTTATATTTTTTACGGATAAGTGCGATGTACAAAGAACATCAATTTGGAGGCCGTCTTCTCTCTCAAACAATAGGCGCAGTCAGTGGCGTAGCTAGCTGAAGTTCTGTTTTTAACACTGTTAGAAGCAGCTGCGGCTCAGTCCGTCGGCTGAGGGGGAAATAGCCTCTGAAAGCTATTCAGCCTGTGTGAATCACCAATGCAGCTCTAACTGCCGTTCTGCTCTCACACCTACGCCATAGACTAGTCTTATTGAGTTGCCCTTCCTTCTGAGAACATCAACCTATGCTTTTCTTTCACCTTACACTTTGGTAGCAAACTCCACTGCGCAAAGGTTTAAATTTTGTTGTTGAGGTTTTCAAACAAGATATTTGTGACTACGGTCACTTTTCAAAGTCAAACAACATCATTCTTTCAAAAGGTGGATTGAGAGAGGAATAGTCTGTTCCTCTGTTGTTAGTGGGGATGTGTGTTTTTTTTGTTTTTATGAATTCATTAACTAAATATAGGGTTGAATGCATGATGAATTCAAAAAAGCTATGAAAAAATGCAATATGGTACACAAACTGTGAAGTTCAACAATGTCATTGATTCATGACTGAGTGAACCTGTGCTATAAGTGTCTCAAGCCCCGTTTATACCTGGTTCTAACATGCATCCTTTGTCTTGATCTTGTCTGATTGTGCCCACATTTTCAGACAGGTGTAGACGATTAAAAGATGCATTCTGATCTGATTGTGATCAGATATTCATGACCAGCTCTGGAGGTAGTCAAGCATGCATTGTGTCTGGATATCTTACAAGTGTAGACAGATATGGACAGTGAAACCATTTAATCATTATAATTATGTCTTAAAATAAATAAATAAATATGATGTTTTGAAAGAATAGGTCCAGGAAATCTGGTCACAATGTGGGCAAAGTGGACAGATATGAGACACATTTTAATACATTGTGTAGACATATTTCTGAAAATGTGTGCATAATCAAAATCCGGATATGATCAATACAAAGGACGCATGTTAGCGGCAGGTATAAACCAGGCTTAAGTCGAGTTCCAAGTCCAAGTATAATCATGGCGAAATGATCTGATTTAAAATTGAATATGCACATCAGCTGCAATTGCAGTCTGTTGCAGCAGTACTGTATACATCTCAGTGGATAGAAGTGTCTAAGTGGTGGGAGAGCAGTCTGTTGCAGCAGTACTGTATACATCTCAGTGGATAGAAGTGTCTAAGTGGTGGGAGAGCAGTCTGTTGCAGCAGTACTGTATACATCTCAGTGGATAGAAGTGTCTAAGTGGTGGGAGAGCAGTCTGTTGCAGCAGTACTGTATACATCTCAGTGGATAGAAGTGTCTAAGTGGTGGGAGAGCAGTCTGTTGCAGCAGTACTGTATACATCTCAGTGGATAGAAGTGTCTAAGTGGTGGGAGAGCAGTCTGTTGCAGCAGTACTGTATACATCTCAGTGGATAGAAGTGTCTAAGTGGTGGGAGAGCAGTCTGTTGCAGCAGTACTGTATACATCTCAGTGGATAGAAGTGTCTAAATGGTGGGAGAGCAGTCTGTTGCAGCAGTACTGTATACATCTCAGTGGATAGAAGTGTCTAAGTGGTGGGAGAGCAGTCTGTTGCAGCAGTACTGTATACATCTCAGTGGATAGAAGTGTCTAAATGGTGGGAGAGCAGTCTGTTGCAGCAGTACTGTATACATCTCAGTGGATAGAAGTGTCTAAGTGGTGGGAGAGCAGTCTGTTGCAGCAGTACTGTATACATCTCAGTGGATAGAAGTGTCTAAATGGTGGGAGAGCAGTCTGTTGCAGCAGTACTGTATACATCTCAGTGGATAGAAGTGTCTAAATGGTGGGAGAGCAGTCTGTTGCAGCAGTACTGTATACATCTCAGTGGATAGAAGTGTCTAAGTGGTGGGAGAGCAGTCTGTTGCAGCAGTACTGTATACATCTCAGTGGATAGAAGTGTCTAAATGGTGGGAGAGCAGTCTGTTGCAGCAGTACTGTATACATCTCAGTGGATAGAAGTGTCTAAGTGGTGGGAGAGCAGTCTGTTGCAGCAGTACTGTATACATCTCAGTGGATAGAAGTGTCTAAGTGGTGGGAGAGCAGTCTGTTGCAGCAGTACTGTATACATCTCAGTGGATAGAAGTGTCTAAATGGTGGGAGAGCAGTCTGTTGCAGCAGTACTGTATACATCTCAGTGGATAGAAGTGTCTAAGTGGTGGGAGAGCAGTCTGTTGCAGCAGTACTGTATACATCTCAGTGGATAGAAGTGTCTAAATGGTGGGAGAGCAGTCTGTTGCAGCAGTACTGTATACATCTCAGTGGATAGAAGTGTCTAAGTGGTGGGAGAGCAGTCTGTTGCAGCAGTACTGTATACATCTCAGTGGATAGAAGTGTCTAAATGGTGGGAGAGCAGTCTGTTGCAGCAGTACTGTATACATCTCAGTGGATAGAAGTGTCTAAGTGGTGGGAGAGCAGTCTGTTGCAGCAGTACTGTATACATCTCAGTGGATAGAAGTGTCTAAGTGGTGGGAGAGCAGTCTGTTGCAGCAGTACTGTATACATCTCAGTGGATAGAAGTGTCTAAGTGGTGGGAGAGCAGTCTGTTGCAGCAGTACTGTATACATCTCAGTGGATAGAAGTGTCTAAATGTACCGTGGTCATAACGTTTCTAAACTAACGCCCAAGAATAGCAAAACCAAATGCTATACTGCTCTGACAAAGGAAGTACACAATGACTACACAACCTATTTCAAATCAAAACAAATCCAATTTTCACAGTTTTGTGGAAATGAGTGACTAAGCAGAATTGAGTGGGAAAAAAATACTAAGAATAACACAAGCACTCTCAAAATGGACGTGGGTCGTTCCACGAAATGAGTGACTTTGATATTTTAAGTAGAAGTTGTGCATCAACATTACATTTTCAACGAAGTGCCCTTTAAAATAAAAAAAAGTGCCTTTTTGCATCTATCTAGTATATGTGACCAGAAATAATAATAATAATAATATATTAACCACATGGAGAATCAATCACATTCACAATTCAATAAGAATATTTATCAAATAAAGTTCAAAAAATTATACATTTTCATATGTCCCTCTGTGCACCATCTGTGGACTTCTAGGAAGAGTTTAACCCCCATAACCCCAAAATGTCTCCAGGTTTTCACCATCATTGTAAAGCCCTGGTTATTTTGTTGCTTTGAAAAAGTCATTTCTCAAGATCATTAGTTATTTAATGTGATTAGTGATTCATTTGAAGGAAAAACATTTAAGTGTCCCTCATTTTAAGGTTAACCCTGTCACGTGACCTAAACTCTCATTTTAATATTGTGAAACTATTACTTTTTTCCCCAAAAGAAACATTGAACATCTGATGGTCAAATAATAGCGTAAAAGCAGGTAAGCTGGTTCTACTCTTTTTGGGCATTTCTTGGTGTTTTGTGGTGGAAGACTGAGTGGGTTGAGCATAACACGTTAACCCTGCTACCCATAGATAGACAGGCTAGAATAACACGTTAACCCTGCTACCCATAGATAGACAGGCTAGAATAACACGTCAACCCTGCTACCCATAGATAGACAGGCTAGAATAACACATCAACCCTGCTACCCATAGATAGACAGGCTAGAATAACACGCAAACCCTGTTACCCACAGATAGACAGGCTAGAATAACACGTTAACCCTGTTACCCATAGATAGACAGGCTAGAATAACACGTTAACCGTGCTACCCATAGATAGACAGGCTAGAATAACACGTTAACCCTGCTACCCATAGATAGACAGACTAGAATAACACGTTAACCCTGCTACCCATAGATAGACAGGCTAGAATAACACGTTAACCCTGCTACCCATAGATAGACAGGCTAGAATAACACGTTAACCCTGTTACCCATAGATAGACAGGCTAGAATAACACGTCAACCCTGCTACCCATAGATAGACAGGCTAGAATAACACGTTAACCCTGCTACCCATAGATAGACAGGCTAGAATAACACGTCAACCCTGCTACCCATAGATAGACAGGCTAGAATAACACGTTAACCCTGCTACCCATAGATAGACAGGCTAGAATAACACGTTAACCCTGTTAGCCATAGATAGACAGGCTAGAATAACACGTTAACCCTGTTAGCCATAGATAGACAGGCTAGAATAACACATTAACCCTGCTACCCATAGATAGACACGCTAGAATAACACGTCAACCCTGCTACCCATAGATAGACAGGCTAGAATAACACGTTAACCCTGTTAGCCATAGATAGACAGGCTAGAATAACACGTTAACCCTGCTACCCATAGATAGACAGGCTAGAATAACACATCAACCCTGCTACCCATAGATAGACAGGCTAGAATAACACATCAACCCTGCTACCCATAGATAGACAGGCTAGAATAACACGTCAACCCTGCTACCCATAGATAGACAGGCTAGAATAACACGCAAACCCTGTTACCCACAGATAGACAGGCTAGAATAACACGTTAACCCTGTTACCCATAGATAGACAGGCTAGAATAACACGTTAACGTTGCTACCCATCGATAGACAGGCTAGAATAACACGTTAACCGTGCTACCCATAGATAGACAGGCTAGAATAACACGTTAACCCTGCTACCCATAGATAGACAGGCTAGAATAACACATCAACCCTGCTACCCATAGATAGACAGGCTAGAATAACACGTTAACCCTGCTACCCATAGATAGACAGGCTAGAATAACACGTTAACCCTGCTACCCATAGATAGACAGGCTAGAATAACACGTTAACCCTGTTAGCCATAGATAGACAGGCTAGAATAACACGTTAACCCTGTTAGCCATAGATAGACAGGCTAGAATAACACGTTAACCCTGCTACCCATAGATAGACAGGCTAGAATAACACGTTAACCCTGCTACCCATAGATAGACAGGCTAGAATAACACGTCAACCCTGCTACCCATAGATAGACAGGCTAGAATAACACGTTAACCCTGCTACCCATAGATAGACACGCTAGAATAACACGTCAACCCTGCTACCCATAGATAGACAGGCTAGAATAACACGCTAACCCTGTTACCCATAGATAGACAGGCTAGAATAACACGTTAACCCTGTTACCCATAGATAGACAGGCTAGAATAACACGTCAACCCTGCTACCCATAGATAGACAGGCTAGAATAACACGTTAACCCTGTTAGCCATAGATAGACAGGCTAGAATAACACGTTAACCCTGCTACCCATAGATAGACAGGCTAGAATAACACGTCAACCCTGCTACCCATAGATAGACAGGCTAGAATAACACGTTAACCCTGCTACCCATAGATAGACAGGCTAGAATAACACGTCAACCCTGCTACCCATAGATAGACAGGCTAGAATAACACGTTAACCCTGCTACCCATAGATAGACAGGCTAGAATAACACGTTAACCCTGTTAGCCATAGATAGACAGGCTAGAATAACACGTTAACCCTGTTAGCCATAGATAGACAGGCTAGAATAACACATTAACCCTGCTACCCATAGATAGACACGCTAGAATAACACGTCAACCCTGCTACCCATAGATAGACAGGCTAGAATAACACGTTAACCCTGTTAGCCATAGATAGACAGGCTAGAATAACACGTTAACCCTGCTACCCATAGATAGACAGGCTAGAATAACACGTCAACCCTGCTACCCATAGATAGACAGGCTAGAATAACACATCAACCCTGCTACCCATAGATAGAGAGGCTAGAATAACACATCAACCCTGCTACCCATAGATAGACAGGCTAGAATAACACGTCAACCCTGCTACCCATAGATAGACAGGCTAGAATAACACGCAAACCCTGTTACCCACAGATAGACAGGCTAGAATAACACGTTAACCCTGTTACCCATAGATAGACAGGCTAGAATAACACGTTAACCGTGCTACCCATAGATAGACAGGCTAGAATAACACGTTAACCCTGCTACCCATAGATAGACAGGCTAGAATAACACGTTAACCCTGCTACCCATAGATAGACAGGCTAGAATAACACATCAACCCTGCTACCCATAGATAGACAGGCTAGAATAACACGTTAACCCTGCTACCCATAGATAGACAGGCTAGAATAACACGTTAACCCTGCTACCCATAGATAGACAGGCTAGAATAACACGTTAACCCTGTTAGCCATAGATAGACAGGCTAGAATAACACGTTAACCCTGTTAGCCATAGATAGACAGGCTAGAATAACACGTTAACCCTGCTACCCATAGATAGACAGGCTAGAATAACACGTTAACCCTGCTACCCATAGATAGACAGGCTAGAATAACACGTTAACCCTGTTAGCCATAGATAGACAGGCTAGAATAACACATTAACCCTGCTACCCATAGATAGACACGCTAGAATAACACGTCAACCCTGCTACCCATAGATAGACAGGCTAGAATAACACGTTAACCCTGCTACCCATAGATAGACAGGCTAGAATAACACATCAACCCTGCTACCCATAGATAGAGAGGCTAGAATAACACATCAACCCTGCTACCCATAGATAGACAGGCTAGAATAACACGTCAACCCTGCTACCCATAGATAGACAGGCTAGAATAACACGTTAACCCTGCTACCCATAGATAGACAGGCTAGAATAACACGTTAACCCTGTTACCCATAGATAGACAGGCTAGAATAACACGTCAACCCTGCTACCCATAGATAGACAGGCTAGAATAACACGTTAACCCTGTTAGCCATAGATAGACAGGCTAGAATAACACGTTAACCCTGCTACCCATAGATAGACAGGCTAGAATAACACGTTAACCCTGCTACCCATAGATAGACAGGCTAGAATAACACATCAACCCTGCTACCCATAGATAGACAGGCTAGAATAACACGTTAACCCTGCTACCCATAGATAGACAGGCTAGAATAACACGTTAACCCTGCTACCCATAGATAGACAGGCTAGAATAACACGTTAACCCTGCTACCCATAGATAGACAGGCTAGAATAACACGTTAACCCTGCTACCCATAGATAGACAGGCTAGAATAACACGTTAACCCTGTTAGCCATAGATAGACAGGCTAGAATAACACGTTAACCCTGCTACCCATAGATAGACAGGCTAGAATAACACATCAACCCTGCTACCCATAGATAGACAGGCTAGAATAACACGTCAACCCTGCTACCCATAGATAGACAGGCTAGAATAACACGTTAACCCTGCTACCCATAGATAGACAGGCTAGAATAACACGTCAACCCTGCTACCCATAGATAGACAGGCTAGAATAACACGTTAACCCTGTACCCATAGATAGACAGGCTAGAATAACACGTTAACCCTGCGACCAATAGATAGACAGGCTAGAATAACACGTTAACCCTGCTACCCATAGATAGACAGGCTAGAAATGTTTTAACGATACATTTGTTGCCCCTCCTGGTTGCACACAACAAGCTTCCATTCCCCCTGTCACAAGGGGATGGCTGATTTAAGATTTTAAAAATGGTAAACCCAGTTACGGTCAACCCTGTAACTTTTTGGGGCACTTTACAGGTATACTATAATACTATAACTATATTTTTTTATTTATTTAACCTCTTGATATGGAAAAACTTGTTTTTTATGATAGATAGATAGACAGGCTAGAATAACACGTTAACCCTGTTAGCCATAGATAGACAGGCTAGAATAACACGTTAACCCTGCTAGCCATAGATAGACAGGCTGGAATAACACGTTAACCCTGCTACCCATAGATAGACACGCTAGAATAACACGTTAACCCTGTACCCATAGATAGACAGGCTAGAATAACACGTTAACCCTGCTACCAATAGATAGACAGGCTAGAATAACACGTCAACCCTGCTACCCATAGATAGACAGGCTAGAATAACACGTCAACCCTGCTACCCATAGATAGACAGGCTAGAATAACACGTTAACCCTGCTACCCATAGATAGACAGGCTAGAATAACACGCTAACCCTGTTACCCATAGATAGACAGGCTAGAATAACACGTTAACCCTGTTACCCATAGATAGACAGGCTAGAATAACACATCAACCCTGCTACCCATAGATAGACAGGCTAGAATAACACGTTAACCCTGTACCCATAGATAGACAGGCTAGAATAACACGTTAACCCTGTACCCATAGATAGACAGGCTAGAATAACACGTTAACCCTGCTACCCATAGATAGACAGGCTAGAATAACACGTTAACCCTGCTACCCATAGATAGACAGGCTAGAATAACACATTAACCCTGCTACCCATAGATAGACAGGCTAGAATAACACGTTAACCCTGCTACCAATAGATAGACAGGCTAGAATAACATGTTAACCCTGCTACCCATAGATAGACAGGCTAGAATAACACGTTAACCCTGTACCCATAGATAGACAGGCTAGAATAACACGTTAACCCTGCTACCCATAGATAGACAGGCTAGAATAACACGCTAACCCTGTTACCCATAGATAGACAGGCTAGAATAACACGTTAACCCTGCTACCCATAGATAGACAGGCTAGAATAACACGTTAACCCTGTACCCATAGATAGACAGGCTAGAATAACACGTCAACCCTGCTACCAATAGATAGACAGGCTAGAATAACACGTTAACCCTGTACTCATAGATAGACAGGCTAGAATAACACGTTAACCCTGTACCCATAGATAGACAGGCTAGAATAACACGTTAACCCTGTACCCATAGATAGACAGGCTAGAATAACACGTTAACCCTGTACCCATAGATAGACAGGCTAGAATAACACGTTAACCCTGCTACCCATAGATAGACAGGCTAGAAATGTTTTAACGATACATTTGTTGCCCCTCCTGGTTGCACACAACAAGCTTCCATTCCCCCTGTCACAAGGGGATGGCTGATTTAAGATTTTAAAAATGGTAAACCCTGTTACGGTCAACCCTGTAACTTTTTGGGGCACTTTACAGGTATACTATAATACTATATCTATATATTTTTTTTTATTTAACCTCTTGATATGGAAAAACTTGTTTTTTATGAAGTTGAGCATGTGCTCTTTATGACAGAATGTTAAAATAAGGTTAAAGCAACTGTTTTTTCCCCCTCAAAGTTACAGTACACTTCTCAAAAGGCACCAAATCAAAAGGCACCAAATTGGTGGAACGACCCACATAACAGGCTCATTGCTCTGATATCAATTTCCTCTTCGTTTTGTCAATGTATTTTTGTTTCATGTTATGGATCAGTTTCCAGTGCCTGTACCTCACGACTATACTGTGGGCGTATATTGCTGACTATTTCGTTTTAATAATGGAGTTACTGTAAATATAAGCCTTGCATCACATAGAATGGGCACCATTTCAATCGAATAGCAACTTACAAATCCTGACAATCTTATAGGATCACCTTCCTCTCATGAGAAATGGCATGTACTCCCAAAATACAGTGCATTACGCAAAAAGTTATACACCTTTCCTTGTGTTTACTAACTGACACCTTTACCCCAGAGATAGTGTGGTCTTTGGCTCAGAGTCCTGACTGAGTTGTGTAAATGGAAAGGAACTCCCTATCAAGAGACAGAGGTGTGGATGTGGCTTGGGTGATACTAAATAGCACACACAGTATAGCACATACAGCTAGAGACGCCTCAAGATTGCCTGACTTGTCCAAGCCCTTGTCACCACCGAAGGTGAGATATTGTCAAACTCGACTCTACAAAGCATTACATTACAAAAGGACCCCAAAAGGGTTCTGTGCAGAGGGATAGGGTTGTGCCGTTTTCATCTGAAGAACCCTTTTTAGTAGACGAGGGTTATTTGTAAGTCAAAGGGTTCTTTCTACCTTAAACAACATAAGAACCATTTTGGAAGAAAGGGTACATTGATTATTATTTGTAATCCTTTTGAATTTGAATAAGCTTTTTTATTGTAATGTTTTTTCTTTCTTTGAAATAGTGCCAGAGCATTAGTGTTTACCTCAGTGTTTAAACTTTAACATCAGGAGTTTGGGTAATATGATACATTTACAAATATAGGTGAGAATGTTTTCAACTGTACCTACATGGGAATATTTGTACATGTATATATTATTCCCTTCATCCTTTTACATATACAGTACTGATGTACAGTAGTTGATATCTTTGCCATGATTTCTGTCTGTCAGTGAAGCACTTTGATGATTTTATTGAGCAGAAAGTAGGAGAATATTGGGCCCCGTTACTAAGATGGTTGTTCCAGTTTAGATGACTTGATTAATCAATCCGCTCTACCCTGGCAGTCATTCTGAATGCAGGTTGAGGTTGATTAAAAGTTCCAATTGTTGGATATCCTCACTCTGGCTGGATTCCAATAGGAATTACACATCACTTTGCAAGCGAGCATAATGTGACTTGCAGGGCTGATGTGGCCTGTAAACCAGGAATTTATAACTAGGTGTTGCAACTAGGTCCTCAAAGAAAGTTTTTATGATACAGTATACAATATGTCATGTATTGTCATTTTTTATTTTATAGGCAAATAGAGTAGGAGTATGACAATGTATGCACTCACTACTGTAAGTCATTCTGGATAAGAGTGTCTGCTAAAATGTAAACATCTTCAGCCAGGTTATTGTCCCTGTATGGTATGAGCAGAGGTTGATCATGTGTTTCTCACTGTGAGTATTGCTGCCTGTGGTGTGACAACCACTGGTCAATACTGTTACACTTCTGGGCTTTTGTTTCTCTGCCTCACTCTGTACACACAAACCCCTATGACTGGCGGACATAGAAGAGCTGTTGCTGCAGCTATTGCTATTATTTGTGCAGTACACATAAACGCTCACAACACATACAATTGGAATTCAAAGGCAAACTCTCTAGTCTAGACTAACCCTGCCACGTTTTTTATTTTTTATTATGTGATTTATGTAACTCTTCAGGGATACTAGTGTATTTGAATAGAGTTGCAAAATTCCAGTAACTATCTCCAAATTCCTAGGTTTTTCAGAAATATCGGTTGGAAAATTTGCAGAATCAGAAGGGAATAAACAGGAAATCTGGAACCCTTTAACCGGTATTAATTTGGGGAAAGTTAATCTTTTATAACTCTAGACTTGACCGCATGCATTAAGAGAGAATGTCTGATATGAAAGCTAGAGAGATAGCTACTAAAGAGCTGAGAAATGATTGGTACCATGGGGTATGATGGGTGGGCGTCCATAACCAGTAGAGAAAAGAAAATCATTGTTATTATAAAGACTAATTACCGGAACAAAATCAATTAACATGTCTCACTGTAAATGAAATTCCTACTTGTTATTATACTGTACTTTTCATTTTACAGTGAATAACCAAGGGTCTGGAGTGCTCACTCACTTAGTTAAATAAGTACGCATACTGTATATGCACTATGTTTACTGTATGTACACTGTATGTATATTGTATGTATATAAAACTGATCTTATGCAGTATGGACTGTACTAATTAACAAACACTTGAGATATGTAACACCTGAATCTAACATGGACTAATCTAATGTACTGTACCCTCTACTAATCTCTTATGCTCTTTCTCCCAGACACAACTATAGTCGACAAAGAGAATACGTTCTTGGTTAATCATTTCACACCATATTTAATCATAGTTCTCTTTTAAGATGGTTTCTCATTGTCACCATAACAGAGATACTTTTTAGGAGATGGGAAACTCAATTGGAATCGTTTTAACGGCCATTGTGTATGTGTCACAACCCTTCAAGCGTAAAAATGGTTTGAAGTCTATCTAGTCAACGTGGCCCGTTGATGATGTGTGGCCAACATACACAATGGCCGTTAATAAGATTCCAATGGAGTTTCCCATCTCCTAAAAAGTTGATTCTGGGACAAGGAGTGCACTCCACAAGGAGTGAATGGGAGTCAATTGGGCATTAGCTCAAAAACCCAACATTAGCATGAATTACGTCAACAAGAAGTACAGCTTTAAAAGCCTCCAGCAACAGGAAAGGTGAATTATCATGTGGATTATAATTCATGGACATCTTTGTAGAGGTTTACATATTTTTTTTACACATCGAAAGGGAAAATCACATCTGAAATTCCAAAGTGGAAATGACAAACTTCAGAAGCCTTTTAAAACCTCAAAAAAGTTATATATTTCTGCATTTCAGGAATGTTCTCCTGCAACACAGTGATCAAAGCTTGGCCCCAGTGATGTACGGGGCCTTACGCATTACCCTCTGTAGTGCCTTACGGTCAGAGGCCGAACAGTTGCTATACCAGGCGGTGATGCAACCGGTCAGGATGCTCTCGATGGTGCAGCTGTAGAAATTTTGGAGGATCTGGGGACCCATGCAAATCTTTTCAGTCTCTTGGGGGATAATAGGCATTGTCGTGCCCTCTTCACAACTGTATTGGTGTATTTGGACCATGATAGTTTGTTGGTGATGTGGACACCAAGGAACTTGAAGCTCTCGAACCGCTCTCCTACATCCCCATCGATGTGAATGGGGACATGTTCAGCCCTCCTTCTCCGGTAGTCCATGATCAGCTCCTTTGTCTTGCTCACATTGAGGAAGAGGTTGTTGTCCTAGCACCACACTGCCAGGTCTCTGACCTCCTCCCTATAGGCTTTCTCATCATGGTCGGTGATCAAGCCTACAACCGTTGTGTCGTCAGCAAACTTAACGATGGCGATGCAGTCGTGGGTGACCAGGGAGTAGAGGAGGGGACTAAGCACGCACCCCTGAGGGGCCCCAGTGTTTAGGATCAGTGTGGCAGATGTGTCGTTGCCTACCCTTACCACCTGGGGGTGGCCCATCAGGAAATCCAGGATCCAGTTTCAGAGGGAGGTGTTTAGTCCCAGAGTCCTTAGCTTAGTGATGTGCTTTGTGGGCACTATGGTGTTAAACGCTGAGCTGTAGTCAATGAACAGCATTCTCACATAGGCGTTCCTTTTGTCCAGGTGGCAAAGGGCAGTGTGGAGTCCAATTGAGATTGCGTCATCTGTGGATCTGTTGGGGAGGTATGCGAATTGGAGTGGGTATTTCCGGGATGATGGTGTTAATGGGAGCCATGACCAGCCTTTCAAAGCACTTCATGGCTACAGACGTGAGTGCTATGAGGCTGTAGTATCGATTAGAATTTTTCCCAACACTGACAGAAACCACAGCTTATTTTTTGTAATTTCAATTATTGAGAGTGCAGTGTAGTGTTTACTTAATTACTAATGTAATTAACAGTCAGGCAGAGGTATTTTGTTGCCTTTCTCTACCTGTTCTCAGTGGTGAGGATCAGTACAATGCTCATTAATGGGGGGGTCACTAGCATAAATATTAAATATTAAAGGGGCAATCCAGAATTGGTATAAATTATTTATTTTTACTTTTAAATGTATGTTATATAGCTATTAATATTATTCATAAGTCATGACACTCCATCAGAACCCAAAAGGTAATAATATTTTACTCCATTGTTTGCAAGTGTAAACAAACACATTACTGCATCTCATGGATGGTCAATCCTTGCATCCATAGCGGTATCTATGTAATTTTAGTACAGTTCCATTCCTCCAGTTGTTTACAAGTGTTTTGTTGTTGTTTAAGTTACGGACTGCAGCTTTAAAGGGTGCAACCAGAGAGGATGAATATTAGTCTGTAAGAACACACTAGATAACACAAAGTCGACACTACAGATTGATACTGTACATCCTAGTTAATTAGCAGATGAGACCAAAGAAGGCTTTTATGGTGCCGACACTAAGGGGAGAGCACTCATGAGAGTGCTGGGGCAGAAAAGGTCCATGATCCTCAAAGGGAATGGTGACCCTCTACAGCATCTCTTTTATGCTAATGAAGATGCATGGTGCTTAGAATGCTTTCCAAAACAGCTGCCCCACAATGGCCTATGCACATCGCACAACCTTCATCTTCGGTTCTGTTCTTCCCAAGGTGCGTGTGTGTGTGTGTGTGTGTGTGTGTGTGTGTGTGTGTGTGTGTGTGTGTGTGTGTGTGTGTGTGTGTGTGTGTGTGTGTGCGCGCGCGCGGGCGTCTGCTAGTACGTGACCCTACTGCACATGGCTCTCATCAGGATAATGGCACTCATATGGATACTTCACAGGCAATCAAAATCAGTTGCCAAGCAACTGGGGGACCATTCTCTAACTAGGAGACAAACCTTGGGGAGCTGACCACAGAATGTAATCATTTTGCTAATTAATTTCCTCTTGGGGACACGTATAGTAAACTATAACTTGATAATGTTTGTTTAATGTTTCTCATTTGTATAACACCAGGGATGAAAGTTCAAAACTACCAGATGTATACCATACAGTCGTAGTGAAAAAGGGAAATAGAACTGGCAATCATCATGACATAAAAATCACCATCTTTATCTCCAAATACATAACATACATTACTTCTGTTTCTCAAACCATATTCACGACATTATGAATTCATGAGAGCATCCCAGTGTTGAATATGAGTGGTTATTATTGTGGGTGAAGAAATAAAGAAAGCTTGGTGTGAAGAAGAAGTAGAAGAATTGTAATGGAAGGTTGAGGTTGGTTGAAGGACTTGTGGGATGGATGCTTAGTCTATGTGGTCATCACAGCTCCCATCACAGCTCTACTTATGGACTGACACAGACTGAACAAGGAAGTTAGCACTTCCTGTGAGGAACTAACATGGTGCCACCTGATTAATAAGGACACTTGAATGAAAAGAGCAGTGAAGAGCGGTAATGTAAAAAAGGTGGTAAAACTTCAAACAAAGGCACCATCCTTTTAATTAGTCCTGATAACGCTTGGCTCTAGTGGATTCCAATGTGATGGCCTGTTAACAGTCTATTAGGTCTATTAGACAGCCTTTTGATGGGAACCAGGACCCTGGTTGAAGAAGTAATGAAGAGATCAAGGCGGTGACTGCCCATCCTCGTTTCTCTGTCCAACATCGGGTGAATTTATTAAAGGACTGTTCCACACTCATACATGTCATGTCAATAGTAATGGTTATGCTGGTTCATGGTTGCAAGATCTTATTTGGATCAGGACTTGCATGTTAGGTGGAGGATGACACGACAATCCGATATACATCATGGACACCTACATCTGCATACTATACAGATCTTCATTTGATCAACCTGTTGCAGGATAACTTTCCTGGTTAAAAATTTCCACTTTGAAATTTCAGACTTGATTTTCCCTTACGAAAAATATATCAACCCCTACAAAAATGTCCATTAATTATAATAATAATTAACATTTCCTTTTGCTGTGGGATTATTTTCCTGCTGTAAGAAACGGGCTCAAATTAAGATTCTACATCTGGATCTCTGTTTGTTTAACTACAGATTACTACTGTAAATCTTCGTTCCGCATGTCATTTTATAACTGTAATAAAAACCACACAACATCATTGAAAGGCAGAGCTTTACAGTGAGTATGTTTACATGCACACTAATAATTCAAAATTAAACTCATTATGGCAGGAGGCAGATTATACAATAGATTATACAATAAACACCTTACTCTGCTTATCTTAATTGGCGTACGGTCAAAATTGAATTAAGCATACGCAGATTAAAACACCTGCTTTTCTGAACAATCTGTTGAATTATTAAGACATGTAAACACCTTAATCGTCATTCCAGCAGTGTATTTGATCTGTACAGCGGTGTATTTGATCTGCACAGCGGTGTATTTGATCTGCACAGCGGTGTATTTGATCTGCACAGCGGTGTATTTGATCTGCACAGCGGTGTATTTGATCTGTACAGCGGTGTATTTGATCTGTACAGCGGTGTATTTGATCTGCACAGCGGTGTATTTGATCTGCACAGCGGTGTATTTGATCTGCACAGCGGTGTATTTGATCTGTACAGCGGTGTATTTGATCTGCACAGCGGTGTATTTGATCTGTACAGCGGTGTATTTGATCTGCACAGCGGTGTATTTGATCTGTACAGCGGTGTATTTGATCTGTACAGCGGTGTATTTGATCTGCACAGCGGTGTATTTGATCTGCACAGCGGTGTATTTGATCTGCACAGCGGTGTATTTGATCTGTACAGCGGTGTATTTGATCTGTACAGCGGTGTATTTGATCTGCACAGCGGTGTATTTGATCTGTACAGCGGTGTATTTGATCTGTACAGCGGTGTATTTGATCTGTACATGTGCTAGCACCAGCCGAATGAGCCTCCCTCTTTAGCACGAGTGAAGTTCGGAACAACAATGTATGCATCATACAAGTTGTTTTCACATACAAACTTTATATGTCTGAACTCAGAAACAAATATGCTTCCTAAAAATAACATGTTCACTGTGGTAGAATGTTTATTTTCATTGGCAGTATCATCAGGTAGCCTGATTTCCAATGTGCCCATGGAAACAGGATAATTGTTATTTTTTTATTTAACTAGGCAAGTCAGTTAAGAACAAATTCTTATTTTCAATGACGGCCTAGGAACAGTGGGCCTAGTTCAGGAGCAGAACGACAGATTTGTACCTTGTCAGCTTGGGGATTTGAACTTGCAACCTTCCGGTTACTAGTCCAACACTCTAACCTCTGGGCTACCCTGCCGCCTCTTCCTGCAAAGCATGCAATCGTTTTAATTAACTATTACATTAATCTGACTACACACAATAATCACATTATTCTGTGCATGTAACTGCACTCAGTGTCTGAATCAGTATAAGTATCAGTTTCAGACAGACAGACAGTCATTGAAGGTTATTGACATGTCCATCTAAGCTATAACAATACCCTTTCAAGGAACTTCTCTTTGGACATGACTATCAATGTCATCATTGCCCTTAAATTATCTAACTCTCTCTTTGCCACAAAGAAGACCCAGAGAGCTGCCAGAGTAGTGCTGTAAACTTTGATTGGACCTTGAATTTGTCAAGCATTCGATGCAACCAATCCCAAGGAGGTCATTTATCCTGGAAAGACCAATCATCGTGCCAAACTAGCTTTTAGTACAGTTGCAATTTGATGACTAATTCTAGGCATTTAGGGCCAAATCTTAACTTCTATAAAGTCAACTTGATTCATCCCAGGACATGCTAATGTGAAATCAAACTTACTTTCTCATAATCCACAGTGTTTAGGCCCTGTTGCATACTGTTAGCTTTGTCACTTTATACACCACACACACCCACACACCCCCACACACATACACACACACACACACACACGCACACACACACACACACACACACACACACACACACACACATACACATATTTAAGATCTCACCTCACTTGGTAATATTTAAATGAGTGTTTCTGAGCATCTATACACGAGAGGGAACCTCTCTCTGTGATAAAATGTGTCTACAACAAGGTGTTGAGGTACAACCTCCTGTAGTTCATATATATTTGTGCTTTACTTAATTAAGAATTGAGTGTGATTTTCCCACACACACTAATAACCCTGGGACAGAAGGTGTTTCTGCTTTCTAGTGTCATGTCAGTATTACTACTGTAACCCTTAGACAACAACAAAAGCCTACATTTTAACACCCATGCTTCAGAGGATGACAGACGTGCAACCCAGGAACATTATATGTGTTACAGATAACTTCTCATATGACCAATTACAATAACCTGGGCCTGTGGAAACGGTATCACGTTGAAAAGGAAATAAACTAATGAAGGGAGACTATACCCACTGGGCACACAATGGATGAATCAACGTTGCTGCCACGTCATTTCAATTAAATGGCGTTGTACCAATGTAGAATAGACGTTATATTGAAGTCTGTGCCCAGTGGGTAAAGACGTCATCACCAAATTAAACTATCAAGTTACAACATATGTAGGCCTACATAAAATTGTCTTTGAGACATAGTTTTCAGGTGGGTTTTAACAAACTGTGTTTTTTAACCCATACCCTTTTCAGATATAAACAAAATACGGTAGCCTATAAAGAAGATGCTATGATAAAGAATAGGTGTTTTTCCTCTAGATATGAAAGGGGTTTATACGACCTCAGATCTTGGAGTAATAGATGGTCATACATACACCATGTCGGCTACAACAGGCCTGATGATTATGGAGGAAGGAGGTGATCACCACATGCTCGAATGGTAGATAATTGTCTTGTTATTCAAAACTGTTCTACAATGTCAGTGATCTCCGTGCATGGAATGTACTATAACTCCTCACCATGCTCACAACACACATAGTTCGCATCCCAAATGGCACCCTATTCCCTATGGGCCCAGGTCAAAAGTAGTACACTATATTGGGATTAGGGTGCCATTTGCGACGCATCCATAGGCACAGTATAGAACATTATAATATAAACCTTCACAGTCAAAACTTAAACATCCTCCCCCTCTGAGCCTGTCATTATTAATGAGCACACTATAGACTAGGCTCAAGCAGAGCCAGTAGTGTAGGCCTACTGAGAGTCTGCACTGGGGTGGTGCTGGCATGCCAGCAGTACAGCAAAGAGCTGTTAAATAGTCTCTAATAAAGTGTGAACATACAGCTATTAAGAGATACTTACAGATGTGGGATCTTAATTTGATCACTGTGTTGCAGGAGAACATTCCTGAAATGCAGGAAATGTCAAACTTGTAGAGTATTTGAGGTTTTAAAAGGCTTCTGAAGTTTGTCATTTCCACTTTGACATTTCAGACTTGATTTTCCCTTACAAAAAATGTATCAACCTGTTGCTGCAGGATTAGTTTCCTGCTGAAGCAAACAGGCTCAATTTAAGATTCTACACCTGTAGTTACCATGTTGTTAATCAGTGATCAATTACAACTTTATTAAACATCTGGATTCTTAATGTCCTTAGCTTGTTTAATGTTTCCTTTCTTATGTTGAACTTTTCCTCTCTCGTAATGATAAAACCCTCTTTGTAGGTATATATGTCCATGACCAATACATTTGTGGGGTAGCTGCCCACCCCCCCTGTAATTCTATCAGAAACCACTTCCTCTCACCAGTCTCTTTCCCTTGCTGCCACTACTCTTGCTCAACTGGGGGGTCTAAAAAAAGTGTACACTGTAGCCACTTATTTCCTTCTTGGTTATTTAGCCTAAGAATGACCATGGACTTTTCTGAGTTGTTCATCCTATCAGAATGGAAACACAAAAAAATGTCATGTTTAGGCAAACATGACCTACTGTATGGCTCTGGGTCAGATCCCACTGGGCATTCACTGGTTGAATTAACTTTGTTTCTATGTAATTGCAATACAATATATGTTCAACCAACGTGGAATAAACGTTGAATTGACGTCTGTGACCAGTGGTATGGATTATGTCACGCAATATAATAGACTGAAATCTGTATACCCGAATGTAAACATGTAGGCAAAAGTTAATAGTTCACTAATACCTAGCCTATATCTGTGCATGACATGTTTTCCAACTAAATCCCTAATAAGAATGGCGCTACAGAAGTTATAGGATATTACCTTCTGGTCCACGATGGAGCATGCCATCTCCCGGACCTGAGCGAGGCTGAAGTCGACAGAGTCCAAAAGAACAGGCTCGCGGCTCAACCCGATCTGTATCTGGAAAGATATGCCATTGGACCCCGGGGACAGGGGACTTGGCGGTCGGATCACTGGCGGAGCGCTCATATGAATCTCCCGGGAGTCAAAACAATACCGATTTGACATAGGTGAGTAAATATACGTACTTGTCTAACCGCTAAACAGCCGCCTGTTTTGAATATCAAACTAAAATGTCAAATATCCGACCGTGTCATGAACGCAAAATATGACGAGATTATAAGGATAATAAAACGAATGATAGAAATCAGAGAGATTATGAAAAATTTCTTAAATCATTTGAGAGGTGAAAGACGATGAAGTATAGCCTACGTCAGTTATGTTTGATTGTTCGGATGTGATCAGAGCCCGCCTCCTGCCTGGCTGACTGATGATAGATCTCATCATCAGTGAGACAGGGTGATGCGAGAGGAAAGAAGAGCTGAGCGGTGACGAGGAGCGAAATGGATGGTAGGCTACTCCTCATCCTCTCTTTTTTTTAAAGTTTAATTATAGGTTTGGGTACCAATGTGGCTGAACAAGAGCTGTCCTCTCAAACATCCGAAATGTTGACTCAATGGAAATATTACCACCGACTAGACTTCCATTCTGTTACAGCCAAGAGCCAAATCTAGAAGTACATTTTATGGATAAGGCAATGGGACAATCATATGTAGAAATAAAAAATAAAAGACGTGACTAATTATGGCTTATTAATTCTAATTTTAAAAGTTGAATAAAATAAAAATATTTTGCACAAGTGATGAGAGGAGCTATTCAACACCTGTAGTTGGGATATGCAAAAAAAAAACATTTCCAATTCACACATGTATATTAATACACACTTGTACATGTGTGAAATAGGACAGGTATAATCACCCACCAACGTATCATTATTATTATTATTACCTGGTCCTTATGAGTGATTCTGGAGAGGGAACTGATCTCAAACCTGCCCCCAGGGATAACTTCCTAGTGGTCCATAATACATTGCAGTAAAACAGTAAAATAAATACAGTTGAAGTTGGAAGTACACATACACCTTAGCCAAATACATTTAAACTCAGTTTTCACAATTCCTGACATTTAATCCTAGTAAAAAATCCCTGTTTTAGGTCAGTTAGGATCACCACTTTATTTTAAGAATGTGAAATGTCAGAATAATAGTAGAGAGAATGATTTACTTCAGCTTTTATTTCTTTCACCACATTGCCAGTGGGTCAGAAGTTTACATACACTCAATTAGTATTTGGTAGCATTGCCTTCACATTGTTTAACTTGGGTCAAACTTTTCGGGTAGCCTTCCACAAGCTTCCCATTCCTCCTGACAGAACTGGTGTAACTGAGTCAGGTTTGTAGGCCTCCTTGCTCGCACAAGCTTTTTCAGTTTTTCCCACAAATTTTCTATAGGTTTGAGGTCAGGGCTTTGTGATGGCCACTCCAATACCTTGACTTTGTTGTCCTTAAGCCATTTTGCCACAACTTTGGAAGTATGCTTGGGGTCACTGTCCATTTGGAAGATCCATTTGCGACCAAGCTTTAACATCCTGACTGATGTCTTGAGATGATGCTTCAAAATATCCACATAATTCCCCTCCCTCATGATGCCATCTATTTTGTGAAGTGCACCAGTCCCTCCTGCAGCAAAGCACCCCCACAATATGATGTTCTTCAGCTTGCAAGCATCACCATTTTCCCTCCAAACATAACGATGGTCATTATGACCAAACTGTTTTATTTTTGTTTCATCAGACCAGAGGACATTTCCCCAAAAAGTATGATCTTTGTCCCGATGTGCAGTTGCAAAGCGTAGTCTGGCTTTTTTATGGCCGTTTTGGAGCAGTGGCTTCTTCCTTGCTAAACAGCCTTTCAGGTTATGTCGATATAGGACTCGTTTTACTGTGGATATAGATATATTGTACCTGTTTCCTCCAGCATCTTCACAAGGTCCTTTGCTGTTGTTCTGGGATTGATTTGAACTTTTCGCACCAAAGTACATTCATCTCTAGGAGACAGAACGCGTCTCCTTCCTGAGCGGTATGACGGCTGCGTGGTCCCATGGTTTTTATACTTGCGTACTATTGTTTGTACAGATGAATGTGGTACATTCAGGCATTTGGAAATTGCTCCCAAGGATGAACCAGACTTGTGGAGGTGTACCATTTTTTTCTGAGGTCTTGGCTGATTTATTTTTATTTTCCCATGATGTCAAGCAAAGAGGCACTGAGTTTGAAGGTAGGCCTTGAAATACATCCACAGGTGTTATGCACAAAGTACATGTCCTAACCAACTTGCCAAAACTATAGTTTATTAACAAGAAATTTGTGGAGTGGTTGAAAAACGAGTTTTAATGTCTTCAACTGTATATAGGGCAGGTAATCAAGGAGGTGATGGAGTCCAGGTGAGTGTCATAATATGCTGATGCGCGTAACAATGGTGACAGGTGTGCGACATAACGAGCAGCCTGGTGACAGAGGGAGGCCGGAGAGGGAGCACATGTGACAGACATACTGTGGATTTGCTAAACAGTATTCTTAGAACAGTAAGAAATACTATGGATTTGCTAAACAGTATTCTTAGAACAGTAAGAAATACTGTGGATTTGCTAATCAGTATTTTTAGAACAGTAAGAAATACTGTGGATTTGCTAATCAGTATTTTTAGAACAGTAAGAAATACTGTGGATTTGCTAAACAGTATTCTTAGAACAGTAAGAAATACTGTGGATTTGCTAAACAGTATTTTTAGAACAGTAAGAAATACTGTGGATTTGCTAAACAGTATTCTTAGAACAGTAAGAAATACTGTGGATTTGCTAAACAGTATTCTTAGAACAGTACGAAATACTGTGGATTTGCTAAACAGTATTCTTAGAACAGTACGAAATACTGTAGATTTGCTAAACAGTATTCTTAGAACAGTACGAAATACTGTGGATTTGCTAAACAGTGTTCTTAGAACAGTAAGAAATACTGTAGATTTGCTAAACAGTGTTCTTAGAACAGTAAGAAATACTGTAGATTTGCTAAACAGTGTTCTTAGAACAGTAAGAAATACTGTAGATTTGCTAAACAGTGTTCTTAGAACAGTAAGAAATACTGTGGATTTGCTAAACAGTATTCTTAGAACAGTACGAAATACTGTGGATTTGCTAAACAGTATTCTTAGAACAGTACGAAATACTGTGGATTTGCTAAACAGTGTTCTTAGAACAGTAAGAAATACTGTAGATTTGCTAAACAGTGTTCTTAGAACAGTAAGAAATACTGTAGATTTGCTAAACAGTGTTCTTAGAACAGTAAGAAATACTGTGGATTTGCTAAACAGTGTTCTTAGAACAGTAAGAAATACTGTGGATTTGCTAAACAGTGTTCTTAGAACAGTAAGAAATACTGTGGATTTGCTAAACAGTGTTCCTAGAACAGCATGTGTGCTGGCATGTTGGTAACAGGCTGGGAGAGCTCAAGACTAGTGGTTGCTAGGAGAGAGAGAGAGGACAGCTGATGCTTCTCCTCCTACGCTTCAACCTTGTACACATTAATGCTTCAGCTCAGCTGTAATACATTTACACCAGCAGATATGCTTTTCCATCATATCAGCTTTGAGTATTTTACGGGCAGCTTGCAGCTGATTAAGGCATAGAGACATCACAGCAGTACATTTACAGTGCCCCGAGTGACACTGCCATAGAGATTTATCTCTATGAACAATGTATCCACAATTATACTTTGAACCTCAACCCATTTTCATGGTCAAACTGCATACAAATATATGTAGCATTACGTGATTTAATAGCTAGCATAATGCATCATGATATATTACATAAGGAGATTTAACTAAAGTATCCACCTTACAGTATTACATTTTGACAGAAAACAAAGTCCTCTTACAAAGTCCTGTTTCTGTCACGTCCTGACCTTAGTTCCTTTTTATGTCTCTATTTTGGTTTGGTCGGGGTGTGAGTTGGGGTGGGCATTCTATGTTGTTTTTCTATGTTTTCTATGTGTTTAGCCTGGTATGGTTCCCAATCAGAGGCAGCTGTCTATCGTTGTCTCTGATTGAGAACCATACTTAGGTAGCCTGTTCCCACCTGGTGTTTGTGGGTAGTTGTTTCCTGTTTTGTGTTGTGTCACCTTTCAGGACTGTTTTGATTTTCGTTGTTTCACTTGGTTATTTTGTATTTCGTGTTCAGTTATATTACATTAAAATGGACACTTACCACACTGCGTTTTGGTCCGATCTTTTCTGTTCCTCAGATGAAGAAGATCGTTACAGTTTCCACCATTATGTCAACTTCAATATGTGACATACTGTGTGTCATATGAAAGCCATGCTAGACTCTCATCGAGATGGATGGATGGATGGTTGGATTCCATCATTTCAGGCCTGCTGACCGTGGCAGCAAATTACTCTGATTATTGTAATTCTCCCAGAAAAAAGAGAGGAACAGAACCATTATGAATCCTCTAAGAGGATGTGTTTCTGTGTGTTTGTATGGAAGGCTGACACAGTGTGAGACTGTCGTCTTTTTGATGGAGATATATTATATTATCTCTGTCAGCATACACAGTACATCTGCAAAGTTTGTCTGTGAAGCCTATTGTAATATATATATATATATAATTTAACAGACATATATTTCTACTGTATGTACATTTTGGGTGGCCCCAGGAATCAAAACCACAGTCCTGGCGTTGCAAAAGCCATGCTCTACAATCATACAGGACAAGACTATCATCTGTCTTAATGTCAGTATTTATTTATGTTTCATACTAATTGTTCACACAAAAAATAGGGAACAGTTAGCTAGACATTATGCATACAGTGAATATTTCAATATGAATTTCTATCATCAGGTAATTCACTGTACGTGATTCACTGTACAGACTGTTGAACATGGTGTGCAGCTTACTGTACATGCAAAGGTCCAAAGAAAATGCCTACCTACCCTGATCTCATGGCAAGATTAGATAATCATTTCTGCCGCTTCATGAGTACAAATACATCTGGATTATAATTATGGATCCCCTTGTTGAAATAGATTATGCCAAAAGATATCGAAAGAGACTAGAGAGATGTTTTTCAGCCCTTGCACTTGACCTATTTCAAGAGATGTAAGTGTCTAATCTGTTTCCAGTTATAGATGTGTGTGTGTCACTTTAGGTCATAGGTCACCTAAACTTCACACTATGGTGAAGGAAGTTTCCTATAGACTTCATCAACGGCGTGGAGCCAAAACTAGGCTTTGTGGAATCTAGCTCCGATTATATTGATTCACCCAAGGTCAATACTTAAAAAATATGAAACGTCCATCTTGTACCTATGTTTGTCCCAGTGGAGGCTGCTGAGGGGAGGACAGCTCATAATAATGGCTGGAATAGAGGAAACCATGTGTTTGATGTATTTGATACCATTCTACTCATTCCACTTCAGCCATTACCGAATCATCAAATCAAATGACATTTTATTGGTCACATACACATGGTTAGCAGATGTTATTGCGAGTGTAGTGAAATGCTTGTGCTTCTAGTTCCGAGAGTGCAGCAATATCTAACAAGTAATATCTAACAATTCCACAAAAAATACCAAATACACATAAATCTAAGTAAAGGAATGGAATAAGATTATATAAATATAAATATGTGGATGAGCAATGTCAGAGCGGCATAGGCTAAGGTGCAATAGGCTAAGGTGCAATAGGCTAAGGTGCAATAGGCTAAGGTGCAATAGGCTAAGGTGCAATAGGCTAAGGTGCAATAGGCTAAGGTGCAATAGGCTAAGGTGCAATAGAATGGAGTATATACATATGAAATGAGCAATGCAAGATATGTAAATATTATTAAAGTGGCATTATTAAAGTGACTAGTGTTCCATTTATTAGTGGCCAATGATTTCAAGTCTGTATGTTTTTTGGTCACAGCATTGATGCACCTGTACTGACCTCGCCTAATGGATGGTGAACAGGCAGTGGATCGGGTGGTTGTTGTCCTTGATAATCTTTTCGGCCTTCCTGTGACATCGGGTGCTGTAGGTGTCCTGGAGGGCAGATAGTTTGTCCCCGGTGATGCGTTGTGCAGACCGCACCACCCTCTGGAGATCCCTGCGGTTGTGGGCAGTGCAGTTGCCGTACCAGGCTGTGATACAGCCCGACAGGATGCTCTCAATTGTGCATCTGTAAAAGTTTGTGAGGGTTTTAGGTGACAAGCCACATTTCTTTGGCGCCTTCTTCACCACACTGTCTGTATGGGTGGACCATTTCGGTTTGTCAGTGATATGTATGCAGAGGAACTTTCCACCTTCTCCACTGCTGTCCCGTCGATGTGGATAGGGGGGTGCTCCCTCTGCTGTTTCCTGAAGTCCACGATCATCTCCTTTGTTTTGTTGATGTTGAGTGAGAGATTTTTCTGACACCACACTCCGAGAGCCCTCACCTCCTCCCTGTAGGCTGTCTCGTCGTTGTTGTTTCCTACCTTCACCACCTGGGGGTGGCCCGTCAGGAAGACCAGGACCCAGTTGCACAGGGTGGGATCGAGACCCAGGGCCTCAAGCTTATTGATGAGCTTGGAGGGTACTATAGTGTTGAATGCTAAGCTAGTCAATTAACAGCATTCTTACATAGATATTCCTCTTATCCAGATGGGATAGGTCAGTGTGCAGTGTGATGGCGATTATATCGTCTGTGGACCTTTTTGGGCAGTAAGCAAATTGAAGTGGGTCTAGGGCAAGGGGGGGAACAAAGTAGAGGTGAAGGTCGAGGAGAGGCGAATGTCGAGAATCCTCTGAAACTTGACCTAGCCAAGCCGCACTGCTTCTTAACACAATGCCCGCTTAACTAGGAAGCCAGGCGCACCAATGTGTCGGAAGAAGGACCGTACACCTGGTGACCGTGTCAGCGTGCATGCGCCTGGCTCGCCACAGGAGTCGCTACAGTGCGATAGGACAAGGAAAACCCGGCCTGCCAAACCCTCTCCTAACCCGGACGACGCTGGGCCAATTGTGCGCCGCCTCATGGGTCTCCCAGTCACTGCCAACTGTGACACAGCCTGGGATCGAACCCAGGTCTGTAGTGATGCCACAAGCACTGTGATGCAGTGCCTTAGACTGCTTTACCACTCGGGAGGCTCCAGCAATTGATTTTAACAATCAATTGAACCCCCAAAAAATCGATCCCTTCGTTTAATTTCAAAATCCCGATGTGGCCCTCGAGCCAAAAGGTTTGCCCACCCCTGGTCTAAGGTGACTGGTAAGGTGGAGGTGATATGATCCTTGACTAGTCTCTCAAAGCACTTCATGATGACAGAAGTGAGTGCTACGGGGCGATAGTCATTTAGTTCAGTTACCTTTGCATTCTTGGGTACGGGAATGATGGTGGCCATCTTGAAGCATGTGGGGACAGCAGACTGGGATAGGGAGAGATTGAATATGTCCACAAACACACCAGCCAGCTGGCCTGCGCATCCTCTGAGGACGCGGCTAGGGATGCCGGCTGGGCTGGCAGCCTGGCGAGGGTTAACACATTGAAATGTCTTACTCATGTCGGCCATGGAGAAGGAGTGCCCACAGTCCTTGGTAGCGGGCTGCATCGGTGGCACTGTATTATCCTCAAAGCGGGCAGAGAAGGTGTTTAGTTTGTCTGGAAGCAAGACGTCGGTGTCCGCGACGTGGTTGGTTTAATTTTGTAGTAGTCCATAATTGTCTGTAGACCCTGCCACATATGTCTCATGTCTGGGCCGTTGAATTGCGACTGCACTTTGTCTCAATACTGATGTTGTGCCTGTTTGATTGCCTTGCGGAGAGAATGACTACTCTGTTTGTTTTCTGTCAAATTCCCAGTCGCCTTGCCATGGTTAAATGCGGTGGTATGCGCTTTCAGTTTTGCGCGAATGCTGCCATCCATCCACAGTTTCTGGTTAGGGTAGGTTTTTATAGTCACAGTGGGTACATCTCCTATACACTTCCTTATAAACTCACTCACCGAAACAGCGTATACATCAATATTATTCTCTGAGGCTACCCGGGACATATTCCAGTCTTGGAGCGTGGATTCCGATTGGTCAGACCAGCGTTGAATAGTCCTTAGCACGGGTACTTCCTGTTTGAGTTTCTGCCTATATGAAGGGAGGAGCATAATGGAGTCGTGGTCAGAATTGTCAAAAGGAGGGTGGGGGAGGGCCTTGTATGCATCACGAAAGTTAGAGTAACAATGGTCCAGTGTTTTTCCAGTGCGAGTGCTACAGTCGATATGCTGATAGAATTTAGGTAGCCTTTTTCTCAAATTTGCTTTGTTAAAATCCCCAGCTACAGTAAATGCAGCCTCAGGATATATGGTTTCCAGTTTGCATAAAGTCCAGTGAAGTTCCTTGAAGGCCGTTGTTGTATCAGCTTGAGAGGGGATATACACAGCTGTGACAATAACAGAAGAGAATTCTCTTGGGAGATAATACGGTCGGTATTTGACTGTGAGGAATTCTAGGTCAGGTGAACAAAATGACAAAAGGGGATTTTAGCATGTACAGTTGAAGTCATAACACTTAGGTTGGAGTCATTAAAACTCGTTTTTCAACCACTCCACAAATTTCTTGTTAACAAACTATAGTTTTGGCAAGTCGTTCAGGAAATCTACTTTGTGCATGACAAGTAATTTTTCCAACAATTGTTTACAGATAGATTATTTCATTTATAATTCACTGTATCAAATTCCAGTGGGTCAGAAGTTTACATACACTAAGTTGACTGTGCCTTTAAACAGCTTGGAACATTCCAGAAAACGATGTCATGGCTTTAGAAGCTTCTGATAGGCTAACTGACATCCTTTGAGTCAATTGGAGGTGTACCTGTAGATGTATTTCAAGACCTACCTTCAAACTCAGTGCCTCTGCTTGACATCATGGGAAAATCAAAAGAAATCAGCCAAGACCTCAGAATAAAATAGTAGACCTCCACGAGTCTGGTTCATCCTTGGGAGCAATTTCCAAACACCTGAAGGTACCACATTCATCTGTGCAAACAATAGTACGCAAGTATAAACACCATGGGACCACGCAGCTGTCATACCGCTCAGGAAGGAGACGCGTTCTGTCTCCTAGAGATGAACGTACTTTGGTGCGAAAAGTGCAAATAAATCCCAGAACAGCAGCAAAGGACCTTGTGAAGATGCTGGAGGAAACATGTACAAAAGTATCTATATCCACAGTAAAACATGTCCTATATCGACATAATCTGAAAGGCCACTCAGCAAGGAAGAAGCCACTGCTCCAAAACTGCCATAAAACGGTTTGCAACTGCACATGGGGACAAAGATCGCACTTTTTGGAGAAATGTCCTCTGGTCTGATGAAACAAAAATAGAACTGTTTGGCCATAATAACCATCGTTATATTTGGAGGAAAAAGGGGGATGCTTGCAAGCTGAAAAACACCATCCCAACCGTGAAACACGGGGGTGGCAGCATCATGTTGTGGGGGTGCTTTGCTGCAGGAGGGACTGGTGCACGTCATAAAATAAATGGCATCATGAGGGAGGAGAAGTATGTGGATATATTGAAGCAACATCTCAAGACATCAATCAGGAAGTTAAAGCTTGGTCGCAAATCGGTCTTCCAAATGGACAATGACCCCAAGCATACTTCCAAAGTTGTGGCAAAATGGCTTAAGGACAACAAAGTCAATGTATTGGAATTGTCATCACAAAGCCCTGACCTCAATCCTATAGAAAATTTGTGGGGAGAACTAAAAAATGTGTGCGAGCAAGGAGGCCTACAAACCTGACTCAGTTACATCAGCTCTGTCAGGAGGATGGGCCAAAATTCACCCAACTTATTGTGGGAAGCTTGTGGAAGGCTACCCAAAACGTTTGACCCAAGTTAAACAATTTGAAGGCAATGCTACCAAATACTAATTGAGTGTATGTAAACTTCTTACCCGCTGGGAATGTGATGAAAGAAATAAAAGCTTAAATAAATAATTCTCTCTAATATTATTCTGACATTTCACATTCTTAATATAAAGTGGTGATCCTAACTGACCTAAGACAGGGATTTTTTTAATGGGATTAAATGTCAGGAATTGTGAAAACTGAGTTTAAATGTATTTGGCTAAGGTGTATGTAAATTTCTGACTTCAACTGTAAATCTGGGTGGGCAAAAAAACAAACAAAAAAACAAGTGGGGTGCATGCCAGCAAAGCCACTACACAACACAAAGCTAAACAATACATGAATTGCACTATAACAGTGACAAACCGTGCCCACAAATTGTTATGGCCTACATAAAGCTGTCCCAACAGCAGTCCCAACATTTTACCACTGCTACACCTGGCTATCAGCAGACTCTCGTCTGGCAGTGAAACAGTTAATTCAGCCTCATTTACTGACTTTAAAAAAAACATATCTGATATGGCTGACTTGTTTAAACAAATGTGGTTTCTAATGACATTTGAGATGTACAAACTATGGCATAAGGGGACGACAAGCGGATAAGAGACAATCCGTAATTTCATTTAAGACATTAATGAGCGAGCTAGGACAGACATAGTCAATTTAACTATTTGTTTAGCACCTTTGAAATGTACAGTGACAGAATTCAGAACATGGGCCATTCTTACAGTACACAAAGTCAGAACTGTAGGATAAATAATGGGTGCATATAAGCAGACAATGAAAGCTCTAACAAAATTTGATGATTACATTTCTCTAAAAATGGTTCTAGGCTACATGTGTACCACCAAGTCAGAAAAGTAGGTGAAATTAAGAGGGGTAAATAGATTACATTATTAGGGTGAGGCACATGGGCTACTAACAGCTTAAAAAACAACATACACTTAGTATTACTTTCTTAGCTACAGTATACATATCAACCTGGCAACCTGGCATATTAAATATTTTATGCAGCATCATACAATACATTTTTAGACATTTTTAGACTCACCTTGTTGTGCTGTGCTCACTTGAACAGGAAGCTGGAACGGCGGTCCTTCGTGGGCAAATTTTGTCATCAAGTCTGGCATTCTCTGGATTTATGGTGCTTTCAAGGCAACTGGGAACTCGGGGAAAAAAACAAGGTCTAATCATGATGATTTCATTGATCTTCAGGTCGTAGCTCTAGAAAGAGGCCCGAGTTCCCCACTTTCAAAGTCCGAGTTGGATGACCATTCCAAACATATTTTCCAGTCGGGGCTAGTTTTTTTCTGGAATTCCCAGTTGTCTTGAACTCACTGAAGTCAAGTTTTCGCTACTGTAGATATAATGTGATTTGATGTAATGTTATCTGTGGCCAATTACCTTGAGCCATCTTGGATGGACACTTTTAATGTAACTCTATGGTAGCACCCAAAGGGCTTGAATCTTTGAGGTCTACCCTTAGACTTGGTGGTGACGTACTCTCCCCAAGAGTGACAGAACACTGAGCTAATCATGGTGCAACTAGAGAACATTACCAACACCTACGCTCCGTATTTTCCGCTAGCTGCCCCACCACCACCACAGAAAGCACTTAGCTAGGCTGAAACAGCTGCATTTCAGAGCAGCCTTACTCAAGAAAGTAAAAAAGATACCATGTTTGTATGCGGCTTTATTAACTCAATGATTTTTTTTATTTTTACATTGTTTGCAAACTGATATGTGACATGTATTAAGGCCAAAATAACATTCTTTTTTTTTTTTTGCTAAGAATGTGGGGCTCAAAATAGGTCCTGAATGATGGATCGCCACTGGCTGTTGCTTTTAAGATGACAACTCCATTCCACAAAGCCTGCTCTCGTCTCCACACCGTTGGTGAGGTTCATCAGAAACTTTCATCACCATGGAGTAGAGTTCAGTCCACTGTAGTTAACTATATATTTTTTGTTAACCAGGCATGTCAGTTAAGAACAAATTATTATTTACAATGACAGCCTACACTGGCCAAACCTGGGCCAATATGTACCACCCTATGGGACTCCCAATTACTGCCGGTTGTGATACAGCCTGGATTAGAACCAGGGTGTCTGTAGTGACCCCTCTAACACTGGGATGCAGTGCCTTAGACCGCTGCGCCACTCGGGAGCCCAAACACATTAAATGATTGTTGTTCTTTCTGTTTTAGTCTGGTGAATAATGTTGGGTATTTATCGATAATTTTGTGTAGTTCAGTTCGATTTTCCACTCATTGGTTTTGAACATTACATGGGCATTAAACAACATAGTATTCAGTTTGATCCAAGTAAACAATAGGTGATTAATTCCATAAAGTCTCCGCAATTACATATAATTTCTCTCCCCAACAACAGGAACTAACATTATTCTACTGATAAATACGTGAAATAAAATGTTTGAAATCTGTCTACATTACAGTAGATCGGAATCAAAAGATTATCTTTGCATGTCACACAGGAACCAAATGCAATGTCAATTGGCAACATTTGTCAAAGCATCTCACGGAGGATAATAAGGCCTCTCTGTGTATGAGAAATTACCGGTCAACACCCCCTGTTCCATGTCGTGATGACTCCTAATTACAATTGATGTAATAAGCAGGAGAGAGTTTTGCAAGCATGCAGAAAAGGAGAAAGAGTTGTTAGGACAGTTTTCAGTTAAGAGCCTCCCTTTTTCAGTGTTCTCTAGTGGTAGCACTGCTGTCCTCTCACTTAGCAAATAACTTGGCTCTCATTAATCACAAGGTACAAGATCATCTCTACATTGTACATCGGAGTGGAGAAGACATGTAGTTAGTCTGCTGCTGCTGCTGAGAAGTCCTGTGTAGCTCAGTTGGTAGAGCATGGTGCTTGCAGAGGTTATGGGTTCAACAAGGGGTTAGGGGTTCAACAAGGGTTCTTCTAAGACCCTCAAAGTTCCTTGAAGAGCCTTAGGGTTCTTGGCACTGAAAATGTTCCCCAAAGTTTTCTTCCAAGAACCCCATAGGAGGTGGGTTAATCAAGGAACCTCTTTAGTTCTTGGGGGTTCTTTCTGGAACCTAACTGCCCAGGCACTTAACTGAAAAATGTTAAGATCTCCTCAATTCAGGGTTTCTCTCTTTATATGATCCAAATGTATATTGTTTTCATATTTGTGCAAATAGTTGTGTTATTTGACAATTTCTCCCTTTTTAAAATTATTATGTTTAAATGGACACAATTCAATGGATATGAATCAACAAAGAAGTAAGAATATTTTAAGAATATGTCAAAGGCTATAGCTGCATAGGGTGCAGATGACTGAACTGCTCACTTATTTGTTTGTGTCTGTGTCTGCAGGTAGACTTCCGGCGCTGACAGAGATGGCCGGCTCACTTCGCGTTCCTAGGAAACTATGCAGTATTTAGTTTTTTTATGTGTTATTTCTTACATTATATTTCTTACACAGGAAATATTATGTTTTATTACATACAGTCGGGAGCAACTATTGGATATAAGAGCAACATCAACTCACCAACATTACGACCAAGAATACGACTTTTTCGAAGCGGATCCTCTGTTTGGTCCACCACCCAGGACAATGGAACGGGTCCCAGCCGGCAACCCAAGACAACGGCGCCGCAGAAGGGGCAGACGAAAGGTCTTCTGGTCAGGCTCCATAGACGGGCACATCACGCACCGTTCCCGAGCATACTACTCGCCAATGTCCAGTCTCTTGACCACAAGGTAGACGAAATCAGAGCAAGTATTGCCTTCCAGAGAGACATCAGAGACTGTAACGTTCTTTGTTTCACGGAAACATGGCTCACTCGGGATACGTCATCAGAGTCGGTACAGCCACCTGGTTTCTTCACGCATCGCGCCGACAGAAACAAACATCTCTCTGGTAAGAAGAAGGGCAGGGGTGTATGTCTTATGATTAACGAGACGTGGTGGGATCATAACAACATACAGGAACTCAAGTCCTTTTGTTTACCTGACCTAGAATTCCTGACAATGAAATGCCGACCGCATTATATACCAAGAGAATTCTCTTCGATCATAATCACAGTCGCGTATATCCCCCCCAAGCAGACACCTCGACGGCCCTGAAAGAACTTCATTGGACTCTATGTAAACTGGAAACCACATATCCTGAGGCTGTATTCATTGTAGCTGGGGATTTTAACAAGGCTCATCTGAAAACAAGGCTCCCTAAATTTTATCAGCATATCGAATGCACGATCCGAGCTGGCAAAACCCTGGATTATTGTTATTCTAACTTCCGCAACGCATATAAAGCTCTCCCCCGCCCTCCTTTCGGAAAATCTGACCACAACTCCATTTTGATGCAGCCTATAGACAGAAACTAAAACAGGAAGTGCCCGTGCTCAGGTCTGTTCAACGCTGGTCAGAACAATCTGATTCCACGCTTCAAGATTGTTTCGATCACGTGGACTGGGATATGTTCCGCATAGTGTCGGACAATGACATTGATGAATACGCTGATTCGGTGAGCGAGTTTATTAGCAAGCGCATCGTGATGTTGTACCCACAGCGTCGATTAAAACATTCCCCAACCAGAAACCGTAGATTGATGGCAGGATTCGCGCAAAACTGAAAGCACGAACCACTGCTTTTAATCAGGGCAAGGTGACCAGAAACATGACCGAATACAAACAGTGTAGCTATTCCCTCCGCAAGGCAATTAAACAAGCTAGGCGTCAGTATAGAGACAAAGTAGAGTCACAATTCAACTGCTCAAACACGAGACGTATGTGGAAGGGTCTACAGTCAATCACGGACTACAAAAGGAAAAGCAGCCCCGTCGCGGACCACGATGTCTTGCTCCCAGACAAACGAAACAACTTCTTTGCTCTCTTTGAGGACAACACAGTGCCACTGACACAGCCCGCTAACAAAACCTGTGGGCTCTACTTCACTGCAGCCAACGTGAGTGAAACATTTAAACGTGTCAACCCTCGCAATGCTGCTGGCCCAGACGGCATCCCCAGTCACATCCTCAGAGCATGCTCAGACCAGTTTACGGACATATTCAATCAACCCTTATCCCAGTCTGCTGTTCCCAAATGCTTCAAGAGGGACACCATTGTTCCTGTTCCCAAGAAACCGAAGGTAACTGAGCTAAATGACTTCCGTAATCATGACGTGCTTTGAGAGACTACTCAAGGACCATATCACCTCCACCCTACCTGACACCCTTGATTACCAACAACGACAAGACGGCCTACAGGGAGGAGGTGAGGGCCCTCGGAGTGTGGTGTCAGGAAAATAACCTCACACTCAATGTCAACAAAAGAAAGGAGATGATCGTGGACTTCAGGAAACAACAGAGGGAGCAGCCCCCTATCCACATCGATGGGACAGTGGTGGAGAGGGTGGAAAGTTTTAAGTTCCTGGGCGTACACATCACGGACAAACTGAATTGGTCCACCCACACAGACAGCGTGGTGAAGAAGGCGCAGCACCTCAGGAGGCAGAAGAAATTTGGCTTGTCACCAAAAACACTCACAAACTTTTATGCACAATCGAGAGCATCCTGTCGGCCTGTATCACTGCTTGGTACGGCAACTGCTCCGCCCACAACCGTAAGGCTCTCCAGAGGGTAGTGAGGTCTGCACGACGCATCACCGGGGGCAAACTACCTGCCCTCCAGGACACCTACACCACCCAATGTCACAGGAAGGCCAAAAAGATCACCAAGGACAACAACCACTGCCTGTTCACCCCCCTATCATCCAGAAGGCGAGGTCAGTACAGGTGCATCAAAGCGGGGACCAAGAGACTGAAAAACAGCTTCTATCTCAAGGACATGTTTACATACCCTTCGTTACTCATCTCATATGTATATACTGTACTCTATACCATCTACTGCATCTTGCCTATGGCGTTCGGCCATCGCTCATTCATATATTTTTATGTACATATTCTTATTATTTCCTTTACACTTGTGTGTATAAGGTAGTTGTTGTGAGATTGTTAGGTTAGATTACTTGTTAGATATTACTGCATGGTCGGAACTAGAAACACAAGCATTTCGCTACACTCGCATTAACATCTGCTAACCATGTGTATGTGACTAATAAAATTAGATTTGATTTGATACTGAGGAGGAGGCACAAGGTATGTACAATTGGTATTGGTTTGTCTCATAATGTTATGCAGATCACATGTATCATCTACAATTCATTTGAATTAATGGTTTCTCTGAAACCTTATAGGACTCAGTCACAGCAGCAATCTTCCTCCTCCCTTGCCTTTTCACTGAAGATCCCAGAGGCCTCAACATTATGGACAAGGTGTGTGTATGAAAACTGTTGTCAAAAGTCAACAGTTTTTTCATTCACATAATTTTTGCCACAAACACCAAGATATGAATACTATTGTGTGCACGTTCTGTTTATCATCTCTGTATAATTATATATTTTTTGTATTCAGACTTCACCCTCCCTACACCTCTGATGACTATAACAGGAAACCTATTAACCTGCAGTGCAAAATCATTGTGGCTATGGATAGCCTACAGAGGACATCAACATCACAACACGCCAGAGGATATACAGTAGCTATTGGACTTGGGGCTGGTAGTATTTAGATTTTTCAATTCTGCTTTGCCACTAAAATCATAATAAACATTAACAACTAAATTATTTTTGTTATTGTTATTTTTATTATAATAATTGGGGGGGGGGGGGGGCACTTCATAAATGAACCCTAAAAGGGTTCTTCAAAAAACCTTTTGGGGTTCCCGCACAGTTTCAATTTGAAGAATCCCTAAAGGACCGTCCAGGAACCTTTACTTTTAGAGTGTACGCATGCAGGGATGGAAACTAAGGATTTTGGCCGCTGGCCAGCCAGGCTTGAACACTGCAATTTTTTAGAAGCCTTGTTCCAAAATCTGTGCCATGCAATATTTGAAAAGACAACATTTCACTAGCTGGCGGAGCTAGTTGGTCACATTTTCCATATTTTCTTATTTCTTATTGTTGTTACTATCATGTTTCAGGTATGACCCAGACACAGACAGTGTTGAAGAAACAAACGTTTATTTCTACAACAGGGGCAAGCAAACGACAGGTCAAAGGCAGGCAGGGATCAATAATCCTGAGAAGGTGCAAAGGGTCCAGAATGGCAGGCAGGCTCAGGGTCAGGGCAGGCAGGGGTCAATAGTCCTGAGAAGGTGCAAAGGGTCCAGAATGGCAGGCAGGCTCAGGGCAGGCAGGGGTCAATAGTCCTGAGAAGGTGCAAAGGGTCCAGAATGGCAGGCAGGCTCAGGGTCAGGGCAGGCAGGGGTCAATAGTCCTGAGAAGGTGCAAAGGGTCCAGAATGGCAGGCAGGCTCAGGGTCAGGGCAGGCAGGGGTCAATAGTCCTGAGAAGGTGCAAAGGGTCCAGAATGGCAGGCAGGCTCAGGGTCAGGGCAGGCAGGGGTCAATAGTCCTGAGAAGGTGCAAAGGGTCCAGAATGGCAGGCAGGCTCAGGGTCAGGGCAGGCAGGGGTCAATAGTCCAGTAAAGTGGGGTAAGATATAGAAACGGCAGGCAGGCTCAGGGTCAGGGCAGGCAGAATGGTTAAAAACAGGATGGACTAGAAAACAGGAACAAGAAACAGGCAGGAGCGGGAACAAAACGCTGGTAGGTTTCACGAAAACAAACTGACAACAGACAAACAGAGAACACAGGTATAAATACAAAGGGGATAATGGGGAAAATGGGCGACATCTGGAGGGGGGTGAAGACAATCACAAAGACAGGTGAAACAGATCAAGGTGTGACAGTTGCATTGTCCAGTGGGAACCTGAATGAATGCATGTGTGTGTGTGTAGCATGGATGTTTTGTGTGTGTGTACATTCCCTGTGTAATCAGGCCCTGTGGACAAATAAAAGAGATGTGGTGTTTGTGTATGTATGTGTGTGTTTGTATGTATTGATGGATGTGTGTGTGTGTGTGTGTGTGTGTGTGTGTGTGTGTGTGTGTGTGTGTGTGTGTGTGTGTGTGTGTGTGTGTGTGTGTGTGTGTGTGTGTGTGTGTGTGTGTGTGTGTGTGTGTGTGCTTGAGTAGGTGCATGTGTTCTAAGGTGTGGAGAATCAGAGCAGGTGGTCAGGCCAGTTCAAGTGTTCAGCAGTCGGAAGCTTTGTGGATAGAAACTGTCTCTGAGCCTGTTGGTCCGAGACCCGATGCTGCGATACCTGCCCATCGGTAAAGAAGTCAACAGTCTGTGATTGGAGTGTGTGTGGTCCTTGATGATGCTGCAGGACTTCCTCAGGCACCGTTTTGAGTAGATGTACTGGGCCGTCTTCACCACCCGCTGGAGGGCCTCATGTCCTGTGATGCAGCCGATAACGCCTGGAGATGAAGCTAGCAAAGATCTGGACCTAGAACTAAAGTATATTACAACTACAATACCCAATACACCAACTGCCATACAAAGGTTGTGATTACTGTAAGATGACAACATTGGAAAAAGTCAGAGATTATCAGAGTGTGTCTCCTCTGGCCATACCCTGTTATTGCAAGGCTGACGTTGCAATGAGTTTATCTTGTACTGTACTATCCCTATAGTGTTGTATCTTCCTTACAAGGGTACATTTTGGCTCTACTTTAAATCCCTATGGTGAAGACACACTATCTGTTATGACACATTGGTGGTAACAGCACAAACAGTTCCTGTTTGTAAGTTATCACTGTCTGCCATTGTTATTCTTACCATGGGTGATATGCAGAGCACAATGGGAAGCATGCATTTAGGTGTAAAAACGTCATAGCACTTGATGCTATGTTGTTTTGGGTGAAGTTTGTTTACTTGTTGTCATCAATGCACACAAGATGCAAAGGGCAGCATAGTAGTAAGAAACACTATGTCTGTGCACTCTATATCCCAGATCACAGACCCTTAAACAGACCCTACTTTTATACAGACTTTAATACTGAACATTAAGCATTTACACACTAGACAGAGTGTGTGCTGGTGACTTGTGGGGACTAGAAGACTGATGCTTCTGTATGGTGCGTATGCTCCAGCCAAGTCACGTGTGTTTGGAACTGTTGGCTGACTTAATTTGCTGCACCGGGAATGCTTCTTTGAGCTAAACCACAAGAATGCATTTCTCCTCCATCAATGGCTGATACCATACAGCCATCCGTAGATCAGAGGTAAAACTGCATCCTCAAACACAGCCATTGTTTATGATTATGGAGCCAACAGGTTTGATCCACACAACTAAGTAGATAAACATGTTATTGCCATGTTATATTGGCGGGGTAAGAATAAAACAAGGGATAATGTCTTAAACTTGAGTCATTTGTACCCTTGGTTTCATTAACCCTGGTATATTGCTCAGCTGCAAAGGGGATATGTGAATCATGTAGCTTTTTCTGATTATGGAAATGTGAAAAATATTACATTTGGGGAGACATTTCCGCCAATGCAAAAGAGCACAGACCTGCACAAAATTACTGTAGAAGTCATTTTAAGTCATTGCTATTGCATGTGCAGATGTTGGTTGAGAGATTGGCTAGTGAAACACAACATTAACAATATTTCAAGTTCTCCTGTTACTTTGAGATATGTGAATAGTATACTACAAGAAAACAAATTATGGGAGCACTCTGAACCTTAGTTAAGATAAATGTACAGAAGCCCCACATTTATAATCAGTGTATAACCTAACTTGCCGTTTGATGACAGCTGACAGCTCTGTTAAAAACACCACACATAACATCTTGTTGATGAACCTCGCCTTCTCCGTGGGTCTACACACTCATCAATGTTTACTCACTGGCAGTTGTGAAACATAATATTGCCATCCTCTCATACTTCTACATAGATATAAACATATGCCTTGTTTCTCCCCCACCATAAAGATGTGTGTGATTAAATGTGATTGGTGTAGAATGTAAATTCTCCACGTAATTGCACCTCTCTCTCACATGAGGAATAACAACAAACTCTCCAGCTTTCATAATAGGGGGCAATGAACGCTAGAAGCCTATTTTTGATACTTAAGTGGGAAATTGAATAGCAAACAGAAGAAAACATATTGCAACAGTGCCAGGGGCAGCCCTCACCCAACCCAAATAAAAAACAACAAAGTGCACCTTTAATTATTTTGTGTCTCCCACAAACAACTTTAATTGAGTCGGAGGAAGCAGGGGAGGGACTGCCAACACACTGGCTTGTGTTCATTAGGGATTTTACTGTCCCCTAACAGATCTTTTCTGTGACTACATAGTCACAGGCGGATAATGACCCTGTTGTCACCCCTCTCGTTAGCTGAGGCCAGGCCCCAACAGGCAGGCAGGCACACTCTGCCCAGGGCTACTGATAACAGTAATTGGATGGTGTGCTGCCTGGGTGTGGCCACAAGAGGGGTGGTGGTGGCGGTGGCGGTGGGTGGAGTCTTCCATCAGAGCACGGGTCAGTAAACTTGATAATAAACCCCTATGAGACACACTATATCCATCTACAGTTTCAAACCTGCTAATTGAACTGTCCACTGGAGGAAGAGGGTCTCTATAGAGCTTTTATCATTCAATACATTTAAAAAAGGTGTGTGTGGGGGGGGGGGGGGGGGGTCATTTAGGAATGTAGAGCTTGAAATGTTTCTGATCTTCACTAAATGCACTGTAATGTGTCTGGCATTTTCAGTCAAGAAACAATTGACTAACAGATCCAGACACATTGAACTCAAGCTTGTAGAAATAATATATAAGATGTAGCAGAGAGGATATTCAATGTTGTAAACCAGTCAAATGAATGGGTTGGCAGCAGGACCACAATTCAGGGTCTCCTTGTCCTTTGTTGATTGGATGTTGGCCTTGTGGTTTCTTCTGTTGCCTTGGCAACCTGTAATCGTAACAATTGGTGCAATATCCTGACAGTGATTTTCTAATGGTTTTGTTGGGCCACTGGTTGCTACAGTGACTACTTTAGCAGCATAAGATCAAGAAGGTGTGTAGTGGAGAGAGAAAGCTGTCTGATCTGACAGTCTCTCACTCATAGCATATGTCATGTCCACCATGAGAATAATAGAGCCTCAATCACTTTGATATCATATGAGGTATTGTTTATCCTGAACTGAGTGATCCACTTAAGGCCACAATCCTGAGTTTGTGTCTCAGCTAAACGGCAGCCTTGCCAGAGGCAAGTGGCTTGGGAAAATGTAACCGCTCTCAAATTCAAAGATGGATGAAAGTTCTGACAGTCCATGTGATCTAAAATGCACTGGACCTAAGATAACAGAAACCTTACCCTTAGTTCAGCACAGGGTTGTATATCATGTTCATTGGCCCACCCCCCTTCAAACAGCCGACACACACACACACACACACACACACACACACACACACACACACACACACACACACACACACACACACACACACACACACACACACACACACACACACACACACACACACACACACACACACACACACGCACACATGATATGTATCTGGTTAATTGCAAATCATCTGTGATGTACACGACTGCTTCACTAATTGCTGCTGGAAGCTGTGCTCATTAGTGGTTCTCATCTGGCTTGGTGCACAAGCTAAACAACCTGCAAACGATCCAGCAATTACTGCTATTTTACCACTCCAGGGCCGGGCGAGCGAGTGTATCAGGAAAATAGCTGTAGTAAATAACAAAGGGGCGTTTGGCCCGCCACAGAGTGAGAAGAGAAGCACCTCATTAAGGAGTACTTGTGTGTGTTTTAAAGGAGCCACACCAGGGTAGTCCTGAAGGTCTTTACCAAGGCTCTCTGCAGTACAGCAACACCCATTCAAATTAGTGGATTCTGCTATTTCAGCCAAACTCGTTTCTGACAGGTGTATAAAATCAAGCACACTGCATAGACGGACATTGGCAGTAGAATGGCCTTACAGAAAAGCTCATTGACTTTCAACGTGGATGCCACCTTTCCTACAAGTCAGTTGTCAAATTTCTGCCCTGCTAGAGCTGCCTCAGTCAACTGTAAGGGCTGTTATTGTGAAGTGGAAACGTCTAGGAGCAACAACGTCTCAGCCGCGAAGTGGTAGGCAAGACAAGCTCACGGAACGGGATCAATGAGTGCTGAAGCGCGGAAAAATTATCTGTCCTTAGTTGCAACACTCACTACCAAGTTCCAAACTGCCTCTGGAAGCAACGTCAGCACAATAACTGTTCGTCGGGAGCTTCATGTAAGCGGTTTCCATGGCCGAGCAGCCGCACACAAGCCTAAGATCACCATGCGCAATGCAAAGTGTTAGGCTGAAGTGTGTAAAGCTCGCAGTCATTGGAATCTGAAGCATTGGAAACGCATTTTCTGGAGTGATGAATCACGCTTCACCATCTGGCAATCTGGGTTTGGCTGACGCCAGGAGAACACTACCTGCCCGAATGCATAGTGCCAACTGTAAAGTTTTGTGGAGGAGGAATAATGTTCTGGGGCTGTTTTTCATGGTTCGGGCTAAGCGCCTTAGTTCCAGTGAAGGGAAATCTTAATGCTACAGCATACAATGACATTCTAAACGATTCTGTGCTTCCAGCTTTGTGGCAACAGTTTGGGTAAGGCCCTTTCTTGACCACGTCCCAGTTGCAATTTTCCATCATCTAGTGGAAAGCCTTCCCAGACGAGTGGAGGCTGTTTGGGCAGCAAAGAGGGGGACCAACTCCATATTAATGCCCATGATTTTGGAATGAGATGTTCGACGAGCAGGTATCCACATTCTTTTGGTCATGTAGTGTATCATTTATTGACCAAACTGAGTTTTCTTGTTTACCAATAAAGTGGTGCTACATTGACATTGTCTGGGCATATATCGTAGTGTCATTTGAGTCACAGGCATAAGTCTCGACAAAAACATCTCTAGTCTACACAGCTGGGTGACCACAGATGCTTCCTTTTTTGTGTATATTTACACAGTCATTATCGAGTGTATCATTAACATTTACTGTATGTCTTGTTTTTGGGCAAAAAATAACTAACAGCTCTCAAAACACAACTACTAAGCATGCAGGGTCACGTACTATCAGACACACACACACACACCGGTTAATGCTGCTCCCTCCCTCACTACCGTCCCCACCTTTCTCCCTCTCTGTGTGTCTTTCTCTTCCTCCCTGTCTCTCTCCATATCTCTCTTTCAATTCAATTCAATTCCATTCAAGGGGCTTTATTGGCATGGGAAACATATATTTACATTGCCAAAGAAAGTGAAATAGATAATAAACAAAAGTCAAATAAACAATACAAATTAACAGTAAACATTACACTCACAAAAGTTCCAAAGAATAAAGACATTTCAAATGTCATATTATATCTTGTATACAGTGTTGTAACAACGTGCAAATAGTTAAAGTAAAAAAGGGAAAATAAACCAACATAAATATGGGTTGTATTTACAATGGTGTTTGTTCTTTCCCTCACATACACATTACACAAACAAAGAGGGAACTTATAGGGTCCATACTCAAGAATCTGTGCCTTTATTTTATTTTGAATTTCAGCTTACCTATTCTTTCTTGTTCCTTTTAAAACAGGATTTTACCGAAAAGCCAGCTGTCCGCCCACACAAAATCTATTTTCCCCCCATCACTCTGTACAATGGGAAATAATGGCTCAAAGGTAGGATTATGAAATGATTTGATAAACACATTACAGTGGGTCCATACTAGCGAACATAAGCAATACTTTTTATCATCCAATTAAAAGTGTCGATTTACTTACACCTGACAGAACGCTAAATTGTAGCTGGCCCCATCAGATAACATGGCACATGTTAGCCCTATGCTAACCTCACCAGGTGTCACTGATTATATCCTGGCACGAGTTCTGCATCAGCCAATTAAAATCATTGATGTGGTTGGACATGTTCCAACACTTGTTCATGGAAGTGTCTTTAACATACTGTACCTCAGTCCAACAGCACGTTCTGATCATCAAAGCAACTATAGCGTGTATTTTACTGACTGCTCAGATGGCTCTCTGTGTAAAGTGCCTAGTCCACGTAATTATCTCAGATTGTGGCTGGCGTTCGAATCTCACGAGTTCCCTCCCCCTTAAAATGTAGATGTATGTGTATTGTGTTAGTGCATAGGCTATATTACAATGACGTGTAGGCCTACAACGTTTCGTATGCATTTTTATAATCATTTGCTTTGTCACAGATGGGTTATTTGACTCGAGGAGGATGAGTATTACAAAGCGTACAGTAGGACTGTAGTTTGCACTCTCGATATCGTTCTACAGATGGCAGTACTGCAGTTCTTTTAAAATAAGTTAATCACGAGTCCGAAATTGACAGTCTTAGTCTAGGAAGACACTTGGCTGTTACTATTATATTCTTATTTATAAACTGGGTGGTTTGAGCCCTGAATTCTGATTGGCTGAAGGCCATGTTATATCAGACCGTATACCATGGGTATGACAAAACATTTAGGTTTAGTGCTCTATTTACATTGGTAACCAGTTTATAATAGCAATAAGGCTCCTCAGGGGTTTGTGATATATGGCCAATATACCACAGCACATTGCGTGGTACCTAAGAACAGCCCTTAGCCGTGGTATATTGGCCATCTTCTCTGGTCTTATTGCTTAAGTAGGCTACACATACTGTACATGCATGCCTACAAGGTTTTATCGGCTATGCATTACTATAACTATCCACCTCGTCACATGTTTTGAATCGAGCACCAAGGACCGGCAGTGAACAGTTTTTTCCTCAACAAAAAAGCTTGAGGCGAGGGTGGCTCGAACCCACCCATTTAAGTGTACTATCAATTTAGAATCAGCCACTTTAGCAGTGTGTGCCACCTAAAAGTTACGACAATAATAGCCTACATGACTGCTATTTGACAAATCCATAAGGCTCTTCATTTTTTTACGATGTACGATAAACATACATGTAAGTACCTCATTTATATTTTTGTTCCATAAAAGCACATGGTTGTGTATAAATCAAAAACTAAAACACTATATTTTGTCATATATGCAAAAACATGAAAATGTCAACTAATGTTAGTAGTAGCTAGTATCCTAGTCAAGGATGCATCAATGCAATAACGGCACACAACATTTGTTACAGACCAACGGAACAATTGGTAGGTTTAAAATATCCCTCTAGTGGCCAGAGTTGACCTGTTTTAAGAAATGCCATTGGTTGGTGGATATAAAGTCTAAGATCTTTGATAGGTTGATGAAGAATGTGTGCCAGAATATACGTAATTAGTGCCACCTGTTGAGGTTAGCATAGGGCTAACGTGTGCCATGTTATCTGATGGGACCAGCTACAATTTAGCATTATGTCACATGCAAGTAAATCACAGATTTGAATTGGCTGATTCGCATTTTGTGCCATAGTACCTGTTTAAATTTAAATGATTGCTTATGTTCGCTAGTATGGACCCACTGTAATGTGTTGATCAAATGTAAAGCCATACATTTCAAAATCCTACCTTTGAGCCAGTATTTCCCATTGGAAAGAGTGATGGGAGAAAATACTGTTTTAAAAGGGATGAGAAAGAATAGGATACGCTGACATTTATTTGAAAGAAATGCACAGATTCGAGAATGGGAGTGGTGGAGGCTATAAGTGGGGATATGATTGGCAGATACAAGGACACTCTGTACCAAAGACCAGGGCAATTATCCCAGGTGTCATCTATGCTTTGTGTATGCGTGTGTGTCTGTGTCTGTGTGTGTTGTGTGTGTGTGCCTGTGAGCATGAAATAAAAATGTAGACTGCCTCTCTCTTGACCTTTTCCCTCTTTGGAAAGGTTTGTTATTAGATATATTCACATGTGACTATCCACATGTCCTCACCTTTAGTAATTAGAGAACATGCAATATCATTGCCCAGAGGGCATGAGGTAAAAGTATCAGACTGGGGAGTGTTGGTTGAATCCAATCCTGTTGGTCCTGTTCTGGAGTCCAGGCCTGGGTTCAAATATTATTTGATCGTTTCAAATCATGTATATGCTGGATTCAATCCAATTTAATCAAATGTATTTAGAAAGCCCTTCTTAAATCCGCTGATGTCACAAAGTGCTATACAGAAACCCAGCCTAAAACCCCAGGTGTAGAAGTACAGTGGCTAGGAAAAACTCCCTAGAATGTTTTTGGACTGACAGTCAATGTCTTCGGATTGACCTTGTCTGGTATAATGGATCAATAGAATAGTCCAGAAGTACAAACCCCACCCATCTGGCACTCCAGGCATGCTAGAGCAAAATCTCAAAGTATTTTAAAGATTTCAAATAGCATTTGATGTTGTGATGTGGTGTTGGTGCAGTACATAGAAAAGGCTATCTGTGGTGCTGGTACCACAGCCATTGGCCAGTCGGGGAGGAGCTAAGCTGACTAAGGCCCTAATGAAGTGCCCCAGGCACCAGGCTGTTTGTCATCACCACCACCAGCAGCAGCTTTCACACCTCCCCCCAAAACTCAGGGGAATCAATTTAAACAAATAAAGAACATATTGTAACTGGGCTCATTGCAGCGTTAATGAATGTAGCAGACACTAAGAACACAAAGTCCCAATTACCAGGGGAACTGGCAAGAGCCCATTTGCCATTTGTTATATTAAGTATTTAGAATTAGCACCCGTCCAAGTATAATTAAAAATGCTGCCACTTTCACCTTCAACATGTGGAAACTTGTTAATTTACAACTTCTTTCATTTCACCCTGGTGATTTCAACAGATGGCATGGGAAAATGGGAAACTAGATGAAGTAAAATAATTTTTTACAAATATATAAATGTTGAAGTTAATGTAGTGAATAGCTGGTAAATCAGGTTTTGGCAACAGTAATGTGTTTGACATCAGAAGAGAGGGTAACGAGCGGGGATGAGAGGTCTCTAGACACTTTCTGCAGTTTGTGTTGAATCCAACAAGTTATATCCAGAAACAAGTCAGTGAAGTATAGACACTTTGAGAACCTTGTTACAGCATCATCTCCTGATCACTATATTTAACGTATGACTCTGGGTGCTTGTATTTTCTGCCATGATTACCACCACACTATCCATAGAGGCGTAGCTTTCTCAATCTGGACTACTTTGGCTGGAATTCTACACAACCCACCATAGCACATTTACACAGCAAATGTCTTTGTTTACAAACTTCTACCACCATGCATACACACTACATCTACATGTGATTATCTGGGGGAATAAAACAAGTAAGGCAGGCCAGTTTCAATTGAATTCAAGCCTTTGTATTGTCCAGCAGTTGTGTTTCTTGAATAGTCTATATCTGCTCAGTGCAGCCTCAGTGTTTGAATAGTCTATATCTGCTCAGTGCAGCCTCAGTGTTTGAATGGTCTATATCTGCTCAGTGCAGCCTCAGTGTTTGAATAGTCTATATCTGCTCAGTGCAGCCTCAGTGTTTGAATGGTCTATATCTGCTCAGTGCAGCCTCAGTGTTTGAATAGTCTATATCTGCTCAGTGCAGCCTCAGTGTTTGAATGGTCTATATCTGCTCAGTGCAGCCTCAGTGTTTGAATGGTCTATATCTGCTCAGTGCAGCCTCAGTGTTTGAATAGTCTATATCTGCTCAGTGCAGCCTCAGTGTTTGAATGGTCTATATCTGCTCAGTGCAGCCTCAGTGTTTGAATAGTCTATATCTGCTCAGTGCAGCCTCAGTGTTTGAATGGTCTATATCTGCTCAGTGCAGCCTCAGTGTTTGAATGGTCTATATCTGCTCAGTGCAGCCACAGTGTTTGAATGGTCTATATCTGCTCAGTGCAGCCTCAGTGTTTGAATGGTCTATATCTGCTCAGTGCAGCCTCAGTGTTTGAATGGTCTATATCTGCTCAGTGCAGCCACAGTGTTTGAATGGTCTATATCTGCTCAGTGCAGCCTCAGTGTTTGAATAGTCTATATCTGCTCAGTGCAGCCTCAGTGTTTGAATAGTCTATATCTGCTCAGTGCAGCCTCGGTGTTTGAATGGTCTATATCTGCTCAGTGCAGCCTCAGTGTTTGAATAGTCTATATCTGCTCAGTGCAGCCTCAGTGTTTGAATGGTCTATATCTGCTCAGTGCAGCCTCAGTGTTTGAATGGTCTATATCTGCTCAGTGCAGCCACCGTGTTTGAATGGTCTATATCTGCTCAGTGCAGCCTCAGTGTTTGAATAGTCTATATCTGCTCAGTGCAGCCTCAGTGTTTGAATAGTCTATATCTGCTCAGTGCAGCCTCAGTGTTTGAATGGTCTATATCTGCTCAGTGCAGCCTCAGTGTTTGAATAGTCTATATCTGCTCAATGCAGCCACAGTGTTTGAATAGTCTATATCTGCTCAGTGCAGCCTCAGTGTTTGAATAGTCTATATCTGCTCAGTGCAGCCTCAGTGTTTGAATAGTCTATATCTGCTCAGTGCAGCCTCAGTGTTTGAATGGTCTATATCTGCTCAGTGCAGCCTCAGTGTTTGAATGGTCTATATCTGCTCAGTGCAGCCTCAGTGTTTGAATGGTCTATATCTGCTCAGTGCAGCCACCGTGTTTGAATGGTCTATATCTGCTCAGTGCAGCCTCAGTGTTTGAATAGTCTATATCTGCTCAGTGCAGCCACAGTGTTTGAATAGTCTATATCTGCTCAGTGCAGCCTCAGTGTTTGAATGGTCTATATCTGCTCAGTGCAGCCTCAGTGTTTGAATAGTCTATATCTGCTCAGTGCAGCCTCAGTGTTTGAATGGTCTATATCTGCTCAGTGCAGCCTCAGTGTTTGAATGGTCTATATCTGCTCAGTGCAGCCACCGTGTTTGAATGGTCTATATCTGCTCAGTGCAGCCTCAGTGTTTGAATAGTCTATATCTGCTCAGTGCAGCCACAGTGTTTGAATAGTCTATATCTGCTCAGTGCAGCCTCAGTGTTTGAATGGTCTATATCTGCTCAGTGCAGCCTCAGTGTTTGAATAGTCTATATCTGCTCAATGCAGCCACAGTGTTTGAATAGTCTATATCTGCTCAGTGCAGCCTCAGTGTTTGAATAGTCTATATCTGCTCAGTGCAGCCTCAGTGTTTGAATAGTCTATATCTGCTCAGTGCAGCCTCAGTGTTTGAATAGTCTATATCTGCTCAGTGCAGCCTCAGTGTTTGAATAGTCTATATCTGCTCAGTGCAGCCACAGTGTTTGAATGGTCTGTATCTGCTCAGTGCAGCCTCAGTGTTTGAATGGTCTATATCTGCTCAGTGCAGCCTCAGTGTTTGAATGGTCTATATCTGCTCAGTGCAGCCTCAGTGTTTGAATGGTCTATATCTGCTCAGTGCAGCCTCAGTGTTTGAATGGTCTATATCTGCTCAGTGCAGCCTCAGTGTTTGAATGGTCTATATCTGCTCAGTGCAGCCTCAGTGTTTGAATGGTCTATATCTGCTCAGTGCAGCCTCAGTGTTTGAATGGTCTATATCTGCTCAGTGCAGCCTCAGTGTTTGAATAGTCTATATCTGCTCAGTGCAGCCACAGTGTTTGAATGGTCTATATCTGCTCAGTGCAGCCTCAGTGTTTGAATGGTCTATATCTGCTCAGTGCAGCCTCAGTGTTTGAATGGTCTATATCTGCTCAGTGCAGCCACCGTGTTTGAATGGTCTATATCTGCTCAGTGCAGCCTCAGTGTTTGAATAGTCTATATCTGCTCAGTGCAGCCACAGTGTTTGAATAGTCTATATCTGCTCAGTGCAGCCTCGGTGTTTGAATGGTCTATATCTGCTCAGTGCAGCCTCAGTGTTTGAATAGTCTATATCTGCTCAGTGCAGCCTCAGTGTTTGAATGGTCTATATCTGCTCAGTGCAGCCTCAGTGTTTGAATGGTCTATATCTGCTCAGTGCAGCCACCGTGTTTGAATGGTCTATATCTGCTCAGTGCAGCCTCAGTGTTTGAATAGTCTATATCTGCTCAGTGCAGCCACAGTGTTTGAATGGTCTATATCTGCTCAGTGCAGCCTCAGTGTTTGAATGGTCTATATCTGCTCAGTGCAGCCTCAGTGTTTGAATAGTCTATATCTGCTCAATGCAGCCTCAGTGTTTGAATAGTCTATATCTGCTCAGTGCAGCCTCAGTGTTTGAATAGTCTATATCTGCTCAGTGCAGCCTCAGTGTTTGAATAGTCTATATCTGCTCAGTGCAGCCTCAGTGTTTGAATAGTCTATATCTGCTCAGTGCAGCCTCAGTGTTTGAATAGTCTATATCTGCTCAGTGCAGCCTCAGTGTTTGAATAGTCTATATCTGCTCAGTGCAGCCACAGTGTTTGAATGGTCTGTATCTGCTCAGTGCAGCCTCAGTGTTTGAATGGTCTATATCTGCTCAGTGCAGCCTCAGTGTTTGAATGGTCTATATCTGCTCAGTGCAGCCTCAGTGTTTGAATGGTCTATATCTGCTCAGTGCAGCCTCAGTGTTTGAATGGTCTATATCTGCTCAGTGCAGCCTCAGTGTTTGAATGGTCTATATCTGCTCAGTGCAGCCTCAGTGTTTGAATGGTCTATATCTGCTCAGTGCAGCCTCAGTGTTTGAATGGTCTATATCTGCTCAGTGCAGCCACAGTGTTTGAATGGTCTATATCTGCTCAGTGCAGCCTCAGTGTTTGAATAGTCTATATCTGCTCAGTGCAGCCTCAGTGTTTGAATAGTCTATATCTGCTCAGTGCAGCCACAGTGTTTGAATGGTCTATATCTGCTCAGTGCAGCCTCAGTGTTTGAATGGTCTATATCTGCTCAGTGCAGCCTCAGTGTTTGAATGGTCTATATCTGCTCAGTGCAGCCTCAGTGTTTGAATGGTCTATATCTGCTCAGTGCAGCCTCAGTGTTTGAATAGTCTATATCTGCTCAGTGCAGCCACAGTGTTTGAATGGTCTATATCTGCTCAGTGCAGCCTCAGTGTTTGTAAAATGGTGGTGCGTGTGGTGGTGAAAGGGTTGCGCAATTTTATTAACTTTCCCCAAATTCCCAGGTTTTCTAGAAATGTTGGTTGGAGGATCTCCTGATTATTTCTTCCTGATTGCAGAAATATTCCACAATTGCTGGAATAAACATTTTGCAACATAGGTGGTTGTATGTTTGCAGTGACGTCAGTGTGACTCAGTGACACAGGGACGTCATGGCAGTGCTCAGTGCTAGGGTCATTTGGCACAGTGGGCTCTAACAAACAGACTGCTCCTCTGAAACCATGTTGACATCCATGAATCAGATCTGGGTTCAAATAGTATTGATTTTCTTTCAAAATACTTTGTGTCTAATTGAGTCTGCCTGGAGTGCCAGATGGGTTGGGGCAGAGCCATGCATTTAGAGGGTTGGGACCATAGAATTAGGAATTAGAAAACTAGAATGGACATGAATCTTCTTATGATTGTCCAAAGGTCAGCCATGTTGGTCAAGGAGTTGGTCAACCATAGTCCCAGTCGGTATTAAATAGAATGACCCTGCCCGCATGTGGGGAAAACAACCTGTGATTACCTACAGTTGAAGTCGGAAGATTACATGCACTTAGGTTGGAGTCAATAAAACCACTCCACAAATGTCTTGTTAACAAACTATAGTTTTGGCAAGTCGGTTAGGACATGTACTTTGTGCATGACACAAGTCAATTCTCCAACAATTGTTTACAGACAGATTATTTCACTGATAATTCACTGTATCACAATTCCAGTGGGTCAGAAGTTTACATACACTAAGTTGACTGTGCCTTTAAACAGCTTGGAAAATTCCAGAAAATGATGTCATGGCTTTAGAAGCTTCTGATAGGCTAATTGACATAATTTGAGTCAATTGGAGGTGTACCTGTTGATGTATTTCAAGGCCTACTTTCAAACTCAGTGCCTCTTTGATTGACATCATGCGGAAATCTAAAGAAATCAGCCAAGACCTCAGAATAAAATAGTAGACCTCCACAAGTCTGGTTCATCCTTGGGAGCAATTTCCAAATGCCTGAAGGTACCACGTTCATCTGTACAAACAATAGTAAGCAAGTATAAACACCATGGGACCAGGCAGCCGTCATACCGCTCAGGAAGGAGACGCGTTCTGTCTCCTAGAGATGAATGTACTTTGGTGCGAAAAGTTCAAATCAATCCCAGAACAACAGCAAAGGACCTTGTGAAGATTCTGGGGGAAACAGGTACAAAAGTATCTATATCCACAGTAAAATGAGTCCTACATCAACATAAACTGAAAGGCAGCTCAGCAAGGAAGAAGCCACTGCTCCAAAGCCGCAATAAAAAAGCCAGACTACGGTTTGCAACTGCAGATGGGGACAAAGATCATACTTTTTGGAGAAATGTCCTCTGGTCTGATGAAACAAAAATAGAACTGTTTGGACATAATGACCATCATTATGTTTGGAGGAAAAGGGGGGAAGATTACAAGCCGAAGAATACCATCTCAACCGTGAAGCAGGGGGATGGCAGCATCATGTTGTGGGGGTGCTTTGCTGCAGGAGGGACTGGTGCACTTCACAAAATAGATGGCATCATGAGGCAGGGGAAATTATGTGGGTATATTGAAGCAACATCTTAAGACATCAGTCAGGAAGTTAAAGCTTGGTCGCAAATGAGTCTTCCAAATGGACAATGACCCCAAGCATACTTCCAAAGTTGTGGCAAAATGGCTTAAGGACAACAAATTGGAGATGTCAAGATATTGGAGTTGCCATCACAAAGCCCTCAATCCTATAGAACATTTGTGGGCAGAACTGAAAAAGTGTGTGCCAGCAAGGAGGCCTACAAACCTGACTCAGTTACACCAGCTCTGTCAGGAGGAATGGGACAAAATTCACCCAACTTATTGTGGGAAGGCTACCCGAAAAGTTTGACCCAAGTTAAACAATTTATAGGCAATGCTACCAAATACTAATTGAGTGTATGTAAACTTCTGACCCACTGGGAATGTGATGAAAGAAATAAAAGCTGAAATAAATCATTCTCTCTACTATTATTCTGACATTTCACATTCTTAAAATAATGTGTTGATCCTAACTGACCTAAGACAGGGAATTTTTACTAGGATTAAATGTTAGGAATTGTGAAAACTGAGTTTAAATGTATTTGGCTAAGGTGTATGTAAACTTCTGACTTCAACTGTAGGTTCACAGCAAAAACCTGACCTTTTTGAAATGCAATTTTTGTTTTTAGTCAATTACAAAACTACATTTAACCCTAGGATGTATATGGGTCAAAATGACCCGGCATAATGTTTTTTTGCTGTATTGATCCCCCCCAAAATGTTATCGTCTAATATTCCAGGAATTCGTTGAATAATGTATCTTTAATGTTCTAACATCCTAGTTTTGTTTTTTAAGTAAAAATTGTTTTTGTATCACTACCCCAAGTTTTCATATGTGGATCAAATATGGCCCATATGTATTTCCTATTGAATTCACGGCATTGCACTCGTCAAGCTGCCCTTTCTTTTCGCTACAGCAATAAAATCAAAGTAATTAATAACATATTTATTAATTATCTGGTGTTTAATGTTCATTAATCACCATTTTCATTTCTCCTTTTTAACTCATTGAGTAGAAGGAGTTTCATAAGGAGGCTCATAAGACTGTTGCCAGATATACAACCAAAATGGTTTTACAGATGCTGGATGAGGAAGCTATTGGTGCCTCTGATTCAGAATGTGAGGAATCCAATTCAGATGACGCAGACTATGTGCCTGTGGGTCAAGTTGGAGTTGTGGATGCACCTGGCAGTCCAGCTGTCCTAGATGATTCTACAGATGGGGAGGACTCCTCCTCTGAGGAGAGTTGTGTCACCAAAGGTTGCCTGGGAGCTGTTCATTAGTGACAACATTATTGACGAGGTCCTAAAGTGTACAAAATTAGAAGCACGGAGAATAGCGACAGAAAAAGAGACAGAGTGGAGAGAGGTCAACAAAGAGGAACTAAAGGCCTTCTCTAAAGGTGTTCTCAGTGCAACACTCCGGTCTGCAAATAGCACAGTCACATGCTTGTGGTTTGTAACAAATGCATGGATTAAAACAGCATAAGTAAGCATCACACACATGCACACTTTGTTCATTTTAATGTTCATGTTTTCTAAATTCACAATTGTTAGTGTTGTCTTTTATATATGCCAGCAGCGTACCACCCTGCATCACTGCTGGCTTGCTTCTGAAGCTAAGCAGGGTTGGTCATGGTCAGTCCCTGGATGGGAGACCAGATGCTGCTGGAAGTGGTGTTGGAGGGCCAGTAGGAGGCACTCTTTCCTCTGATCAAAAGAAAATGTCCCCATGCCCCAGGGCAGTGATTGGGGACATTGTCCTGTGTAGGGTGCCTTTTTTCAGGTGGGATGTTAAATGGGTGTCCTGACTCTCTGAAGTCATTAAAGCTCCCATGGCACTTATCGTAAGAGTAGGGGTGTTAACCCTGGTGTCCTGGCTAAATTCCTAATCTGACCCTCAAACCATCATGGTCACCTAAAAATCCCCAGTTTACAATTGGCTCATTCATCCCCCTCCTCTCCCATGTAACTATTCCCCAGATCATTGCTGCAAATGAGAACTTGTTCTCAGTCAACTTACCTGGTAAAATAACAGATAAATAAAATATTGATGATGTTCAAATAAAGGTTTTGAAATATTATAAAACATGCTTAAGGTGGTTTGATTTTGTTCTTCAGACTAACAGGTTGAATGTGAAACTTTGATTGTAAGAAAAATATGCTAATGTTTTCTATAGCCATTACGAAATTTCATAAATATGTCAAATTAAATCAAATTTAATTGGTCACATACACATGGTTAGCAGAAATGCTTGTGCTTCTAACAAATAATCTAACAAGTAATCTAACAATTTCACAACAACTACCTTATACACAAAAGTGTAAAGGAATGATTAAGAATGTGTACATATGAGCAATGGCCGAACGGCATAGGCAAGATGCAGTAGATGGTATAGAGTACAGTATATACATATATGAGTAATGAAGGGTAGGTAAACATTAGATAAAGTGGCATTGTTTAAGTGATACATTCATTACATCCAATTCTAAATTATTAAAGTGGCTAGAGATTGATTACGTATGTTGGCAGCAGCCACTCAATGTTAGTGATGGCTGGTTAACAGTCTGATGGCCTTGAGATTGAAAAACAGCTTCTGTCTCTCTCTCCCAGCTTTGATGCACCTGTACTGACCTCGCCTTCTGGATGATAGCGGGGTGAACAGGCAGTGGCTCGGGTGGTTGTTGTCCTTGATGATCTTTTTGGCCTTCCTGTGACATTGGGTGGTGTAAGTGTCCTGGAGGGCAGGTAGTTTGCCCCCGGTGATGCGTCGTGCAGACCGCACTACCCTCTGGAGAGCCTTGCTTGTGGGCGGACCAGTTGCCGTACCAGGCGGTGATACAGCCCGACAGGATGCTCTCGATTGTGCATCTGTAAAAGTTTGTGAGTGTTTTTGGTGACAAGCCGAATTTCTTCTGCGGTTGAAGAGGCGCTGTTGCGCCTTTTTCACCACGCTGTCTGTGTGGGTGGACCATTTCAGTTTGTCCGTGATGTGTACGCCCAGGAACTTAAAACTTTCCACCTTCTCCACTACTGTCCCTTCGATGTGGATAGGGGGGTGCTCCCTCTGCTGTTTCCTGAAGTCCACAATCATCTCCTTTGTTTTGTTGACATTGAGTGTGAGGTTATTTTCTTGGCACCACACCCTCACCTCCTCCCTGTAGGCCGTCTCGTCGTTGTTGGTAATCAAGCCTACCACTGTAGTGTCGTCTGCAAACTTGATGATTGAGTTGGAGTGCATGGCCACGCAGTCATGGGTGAACAGAGAGTACAGGAGAGGGCTGAGAACGCACCCTTGTGGGGGCCAAAGTGTTGAGGATCAGCGGGGTGGAGATGTTGTTTCCTAACCTCACCACTTGGGGGCGGCCCCTCAGAAAGCCCAGGACCCAGTTGCACAGGGCGGGGTCGAGACCCAGGGTCTCGAGGCTTAATGACGAGTTTGGAGGGTACTCTGGTGCTGAATGCTGAGCTGTAGTCGATGAACAGCATTCTTACATAGGTATTCCTCTTGTCCAGGTGGCATAGGGCAGTGTGTAGTGTGATTGCGTCGTCTGTGGACCTATTGGGGCGGTAAGCAAATTGGAGTGGGTCTAGGGTGTCAGGTAGGGTGGATGTGATATGATCCTTGACTAGTCTGTCAAAGCACTTTATGATGATGGAAGTTAGTGCTACAGGGCTATAGTCATTTAGCTCAGTTACCTTCTCTTTCTTGGGAACAAGAACAATGGTGGCCCTCTTGAAGCATGTGGGAACAGCAGACTGGGAAAGGGATTGATTGAATAAGTCTGTAAACACACCAGCCAGCTGGTCTGCGCATGCTCTGAGTACGCGGCTAGGGATGCTGTCTGGGCCGGCAGCCTTGCGAGGGTTAACACGTTTAAATGTTTTACTCGCATTGGCTGCGGTGAAGGAGAGCCTGCAGGTTTAGGTAGCGGGCCGTGTCAGTGGCACTATATTGTACTCAAAGCAAGCAAAGAAGTTTGTTTAGTTGGTCTGTGAGCCAGACATCGGTGTCCGCGACGGGGCTGGTTTTCTTTTTGTAGTCCGTGATTGACTGTAGACCCTGCCACATACATCTCGTGACTGAGCAGTTGAATTGTGACTCTACTTTGTCTCTACACTGACGCTTAGCTTGTTTGATTGCCTTGCGGAGGGAATAGCTACACTGTTTGTATTCGGTTATGTTTCCGGTTGCCTTGCCATGATTAAAAACATTTCAAACAATAAAATCATCATTGAAAGGTCCAAATCACTAAAAATAATGATGTTCCACAAAATGGATAATATTTTAGACCCATATAAATAAAACACAGATATTACATTATCGGATTCTTTTGATCCGGGCATATGCATTCTTGAGGCGCCTAGGGTTATGAAAAGTACAACATGTCTAAAGATGACTTGTCAACACGCCTTCTCCTAAGTGTGCTCACTACTCAGAAACACATAATACTGTAGTGCTTCCCTCATGCCCCTTTTCATCACTTGAGTGAGTGAGTGCTAGCTGGCTACTAACCGGAACATTAAGCTAGCCAAGACCAACAACACAAACAAACGGACTGTACAGCTACAAGTAGTGAGTGAAGTTACAAACATACTGTACTAAACAAGTTAAATGTCTTACCTGTGATGAAATGTTTTCCACACACACATAACTACATGTAGCCTACTTGCACACTGCGTCCCCACATTTCCCACTCTCCTGCACCAAATAGCCTGAAGCCACAGGGCTCTTCTCGCAGGCTCTATTTCCCTACATGGAAGCATTGCGAACCGTAGGTAGGGATTTTTCACCTGGCTACATGTACATTCAATAACACAGCAGCTTTTCAGCATGTTTTGTTATTTCTGTATCACAACAAATCTACGCCGAAGTAGGATCTTTTACAACGAGGGTCAATAGGAAAGAATGTTTGTTTCCCCCAATTTGTGGAAATGGTCGAGGGGAATTCCTTCTTATTATGTGAATACCAACTGGGACTATGGTTTGCCAGTGCTGTGATAAGATATGGCGTAAAACAATGAATGTGAAGAATGTAACTGTACTGTATGTGTATTAGATAGCTAGCCAGACAGTTTAAGAAGAATGATTGCATTAATATTTCAAATTAACTGCCAATATGTCAACATTCCATTCAAACAATGTAGTCAATCCACAGCTGTACACTGACTGAAACCAGTTGATGACAGGACATAGACAAGTTGGAAATACAACAAGTACTGATATTGTATCATATAATAGCACTCACAACTTTCCAACAAAACAAAATCTGAGACATTAAAATGGTATAAAACCTGTATAAACTGGAAAATATAAATGTAATAATTATATTTATGTTGACTATAATTCCATCACACAATTTCTGATACACAACATGCCTTACTTTTATTTTCCTGCATAGGTAAAAGCAGGAACTGCATCACCTACTGTATTCCTCTACTGGCATTCATTCCAATTAGACTGGTTTGGGATTCCTCCCTGGCTGTTATGGCTGCCATTTTCACCTTATTATGGAACTTTTATGGTTTATGAAATAGCCACTCCAGAATAGGATCTCTATGGTTAGGACATTCAGGTTTTGCATTATGGTGCATTTCCATGACACTACAACATTCTATGGCAGCCATGTTAGCTCCTCATTAACATAACATGTGCAATGCTATGTAACTGAATGTCCAGAATTAGAACAATATTCAAAATTCGAAAAGTTGTCCCAACTCTCTCAATATAAGGCTCTGGGTTGGGTTTGCACTATTCCACTGGTTCCATTGCACTAGTTAAACTCAATCAAGTGAAGCTAAAGTATTAAAGGAAGACAAATAGGACCTACTATTTAAATCTAGGTCTGTTCCCTTTAGAACAGTTGAACACATTTCACCAAGTTGTTTATAGAGATGAAATGTTATTGAGATTCAGATATCTATGCGTATTATTTTTTATTGTCTGGAATTCATACAGGTCTACTCTAAGTGTATTATAGTTGTATAATCCTCCTCTGAAATGTCATGTCACTGTTTAAACACTCCTCCCTGATGATAAAGGACAGCTTTATTGTATTTCAAATCAAATATATTTATATAGCCCTTCGTACATCAGCTGATATCTCAAAGTGCTGCACAGAAACCCAGCCTAAAACCCCAAACAGCAAGCAATGCAGGTGTAGAAGCTCCCTAGAAAGGCCAAAACCTAGGAAGACACCTAGAGAGGAACCAGGCTATGAGGGGTGGCCAGTCCTCTTCTGGCTGTGGCGGGTGGAGATTATAACAGAACATGGCCAAGATGTTCAAATGTTCATAAATGACCAGCATGGTCAATTAATAATAATCACAGTAGTTGTCGAGGGTGCAACAAGTCAGCACCTCAGGAGTAAATGTCAGTTGGCTTTTCATAGCCGATCATTAAAAGTATCTCTACCACTCCTGCTGTCTCTAGAGAGTTGAAAACAGCAGGTCTCGGACAGGTAGCACGTCCGGTGAACAGGTCAGGATTCCATAGCCGCAGGCAGAACAGTTGAAACTGGAGCAGCAGCACGGCCAGGTGGACTGGGGACAGCAAGGAGTCATCATGCCAGGTAGTCCTGAGGCATGGTCCTAGGGCTCAGGTCCTCTGAGAGAGAGAAAGAGAGAATTATAGAGAGCATACTTAAATTCACACAGGACATCGGATAAGACAGGAGAAGTACTCCAGATATAACAAACTGACCCTAGCCCCCCCAACACATAAACTACTGCAGCATAAATACTGGAGGCTGAGACAGCAGGGGCCAGGAGACACTGTGGCCCTATCCGATGATACCCCTGGACAGGGCCAAACAGGAAGGTTATAACCCCACCCACTTTGCCAAGGCACAGCCCCCACACCACAAGAGGGATATCTTCAACCACCAACTTACCATCCTGAGACAAGGTCGAGTATAGCCCACAAAGATCTCCGCCACGGCACAACCCAAGTCAACACCGACAGGAAGATCACACCAGTGATCACATATTTCAAGTGAATAAAACATATAGTAGAGACATCTTTCCTGTTTCAAACAGACACACCAGTCTTCTTACATGGTAACTGAATGAGGATGGTACTGAGAGAAATAATTAGGTGAAATGCACATTGGCGGAACATCACACATCTGTAGCGTAGACAGTAGATGATGTTCCTTAGGTCAGGCAAGATCGAGATCGACAACAAGGAGTCAGAAAGAAATGGTAACATCATCACAAATTCTACTCTGACCCAAGCAGGCAAACAGCAGCAGTCTGCCAGTGTCTCAGAGGCTGCCTGGCTCACTCATAGAGTAGTGTGGACTGACTGGAGTGTGTTTTCCTTCTATTACCATGACAACGGCTCCCTGCCTTTCAAAGGCTGTGTGTGTGTTCACAATATGTATGCCAATACCCATGTTTGAATGTTTAGGATCTCTCGTATCAGTGTCCCCCATAAACACAGCTTGCTTAATTATTGTTTGTCATTTTAGATAGAAATAAATAAGACATAAGAGTGTGTATGTGGTATGGACAGGGCCGGTTGCAGGCATAAGTGACATAAGCGGTCACTTAGGGGCCCCGGTCGCTAGGGGCCCCCATTGATTTTGTTAGTCATTCTCACTCATATTAACATGGCATATGTCTTAGAAAATAGGTAGAATTGCAGGAAATTAGCTTTAAACTGAAAAATGTCTTTCCCCCATTGCAACGTGTAGAATTGCAGGAAATTCAATTTAAAACATATTTCTCTCCACCTTCAAGAGAGGGGCCACTAAAATGTTTTGTCATAAGGTGGGGGGACCACTAACCAAGTTTTGCTTAGGGCACCCAAAATGCTAGAGTCGGCCCTGGGTATGGATGCTTTCACGGACTTGTATGATGAGGTAGTGTGAGATGAACTAACATAAGTCCACGCCTGCTGCCTTGATTTGCATAGAGGCAATATGAAGATACAGTACTGATATTGGACTGATTAAATTCCCAATCTGGCACTCAAACCATCACGGTCACTTAATAATCCCCAGTTTACAATTGGCTCATTCATCCCCCTCCTCTCTCCTGTAACTATTCCCCAGGTCGTTGCTGCAAATGAGAACGTGTTCTCAGTCAACTTACCTGGTAAAATAACGGATAAATAAATAAAATAAAATAAATGTTAGACTCATCATACTGTAGCTACTAGCTAGTATAATTAGACTCAAACCAATAAAGGTGATTGAAGCACATATCTTCTGTTCAGTAACCAGGATCTCAACCCAGTATTTGACTTGACCTAACCAAATTCATACTACTGCAAGGCAAGCTGCATCCCTTTTTATTCCTCAGTCTTCCCTCCCCCCATTTGTCTACTTGGCATTTTACACCGCGCTTCTTGCCCGACAGCCACCTCCATGGGCTTTTTATTCACACGACACAATGGGGGTAAATAGAGCAACTTAATCACAGAGACAATTTCTGAAAATGAGTCGATGTCTGGTAGAGGCTGAGTCTGAGTGAGGCAGATTTAGGACTGACCGCACACTGCTAATGAAAACCACAGATCCTTGTGTATCATTTCCTGTTTAATTCCAGTGTTTGCCCCGTGCACAGTGATAGTTGTGCATGTTCAACCATAAAGAGCTATGTCTAGGCAAGTCATGTACAATACAGTGGTAGTACAGCCTATGTAGCTTTGCTCAAGCCAAGAAGAATGTTATGTCCATATAATTAGAATGCATTTTATTTATATGGAAGCTCCATCTACAGGGGAGACAGGATTTGAAGATTCAGTCATCCAGCCATTAGTGACTCACTCCACCGAACTGATGGGTATATCTACCCTTAAATGGTAATGTACTCTTATAATCTCCACCTGGCACAGCAAGAAGAGGACTGGCCACACCTCAGAGCCTGGTTCCTCTCTAGGTTTCTTTCTAGGTTCCAACCTTTCTAGGGAGATTTCCTAGCCACTGTGCTTCTACATCTGCATTGCTTGCTGTTTGGGGTGTCTGTATAAGCACTTTGTGACAATTGATGATGTAAAAAGGACTTTATGAAATACATTAAATAAATACAATTAAATTAATCTTTTTTAGACTGAGTTAATCATCTTTTTTTACCATCTATACCGCCATCACACTATGCTAAACAGATGTAATTAGATACCTTTAAATTAGTCTAGTTCCATTTCCCAGTTCGTATTGCACTCAGTGATAATACAAAGCCATTAATAGAATTAGTGAGGAATTTATTTCGTTATTTCGTGTGGGATTTAAGATGTCGTTGTTGTAAATAATGTTGCTTGATTTGGTATTCTTCAATAATTTATATAAATGTTATGCCAAGCATAGCTGTCACTCAATTTGTGTTCTGCACTGCCATCTACTGTCTGTTGTTGAGCACACGTACAGTACTGAGTGTTTGGTTATATCTCTAATTCATCTGGTGACACCTAGATACTTATTCATTCAGAATTTTGCACAATAACAGATCAATATTATTTGGACTGTATCCTCCTGTAGGAGTTGGTTTGTTTAAATATTGATTACTGGATAAGCCCAAACCTATTGCTGACAGTAATTCATGTCTCTGCTCTGAGGCATCCTCCCCAACAGGGGGCACTGTTTTCCATAGTTAATTTACCACTGAGTATCTCACAGACCTTCCTAGACCCTGACAGAATCAACAGCATCATAACACGCATGTACAACAAAAATAGTCAAGGGATTAATATTATGCTTCATACCTGTTTGGTACATTGGTTGTCTGGCCAAAACTCTGTAGAGGAATCAAGATATTATTTAACTTGTGTGGTTTGCATAGCATCTATAATAATGTGGCTACACATTGTTATACACTGGAACACCATATTGTCTCTCAACCTGTGTGACTTATATAGGTTTGAGAATCACACCACTTGAGAATTTAACCCGCATCCTACATGTCTCAAGATACCACCCCTTAGACACAGCTGTTGCAGGTCTGCCCTTTATGTAGGAAACAACTATTAACATATAGAAATCCATATGTGAAGGAAAAAAAACATGAATCATGTGAAAACCCACGTGTGAAAAACACAATGCACCTTTGTCAGGTCCTGTGAGGTCCTGGTGACAAAATGTGACAGCTATAAAAGAAGAGGTAAGTCAGACAGGAAATAGATTAGACACACAGGTGCAAGCCTCCAGTACAAATGCAAGGTGTAAGATGACTGACTCTTAAATATTATTTAGAATGTATGGACTGTCTAAAACAGCATGAAACCAATACTGGTTATAATTATTGAATTATACAATAATTTACTGTACAAAGGCTCCGTGTGAATATGTATATTTTAAGATTAAGATCTACAGGAATAGGGAGTTAACTGTAATATTGGATTTACAGTAAGGTGAGTTACTCAAACACATTTCAGTTGAATGCATTCAGTTGTGCAACTGACTAGGTATCCCCTTTCCCTCTCATCGAGTTATTTCCAGGAGTTTAACGGCATTCAGGAGGATTTGAATTCCTCATATGAGTTTTTACTCGTTTGTGTGACCTAGATGATCAGTGATGTTACATCAATGAGCAGTGGCCTGTTAAAGACTTGTGTTATGTTTGGGCAGCTGACACACAGTAACACGCACACACAGTTCTATGGAAATCTCCACTGGCTGGGCTTTCTTTGCTTGTTTCAAGGTTATCCAGCCAGGCAGCTCTGGAAGCTATTTTGTTGACAAGTCTGTTTGTTTGCTAAGTTTGAGTCCTGTCATGCATGAGTCCTGTCCTGTCATGCATTTTCATGAAAGTCCATTGTTGGTGTAATTTTTGTTAGTGTTTCACCAAAGGGTTAACAATTAACATTCAGTTGAACAATTCATCAATTAGTATATTTGTATTTTTTATTTCACCTTTATTTAACCAGGTAGGCTAGAGAACAAGTTCTCATTTGCAACTGCGACCTGGCCAAGATAAAGCGTAGCAATTCGACACATACAACAACAGAGTTATACATGGAATAAACAAAACATACAGTCAATAATACAGTAGAACAAAAGAAAACAAAAAGTCTATATACAGTGAGTGCAAATGAGGTAAGTTAAGGAAATAAATAGGCCATGGTGGCGAAGTAATTACAATATAGCAATTAAAACACTGGAATGGTAGATCGGCAGAAGATGAATGTGCAAGTAGAGATACTGGGGTGCAAAGGAGCAAAATAAATAAATAAATGAATACCAGTATGGGGATGAGGTAGGTAGATAGATGGGCTGTTTACAGATGGGCTATGTACAGGTGCAGTGATCTGTGAGCTGCTCTGACAGCTGGTGCTTAAAGCTAGTGAGGGTTTTGAAATAAAATGAATCTATAGTAGCTATCAGGGCCTGGTACAAATTCAATTCAATCCCAAAATCCATAAAACATTCAACAAGCAAAAATCGATTTAATCCAGCAACAATAAATGATTTATTCTGATAAACAGAGACAATATCCCATACAAGTCTTTAAGATAGTTCTCACTTGTATGGCGTGTGAAAACTACGCTTTTGAATCATAAACAGTTTTTTTTAGCAATCAAACATTTCTGACCAAAACAAAATGACTCCTGACAGACCCAGAAAGGAAGAGGTGAAGCGAGAGGGTTTACTCCAATAGAATCTGTCCACATAAGCATACCAATATGCAGGCTTATAAGCAGACCACCTGCCTTCCTGCCTTTAGGACAACGACTCCCACTGTTAGGGCTGTGACAAGACCATCTTGTCATTACATAAAGTGGGAGATTCTCGTTTGGGCAAAAGACCATCCTACGTCCTCTTTCCTTCGTGACCCGGAAACCAATAAGTGGTTGAGGATTGTGTCAGCTGTTAGGCTAACTGGAAGAGTGTCCTCCCCTCCTCGATAGTCATGTGAGTCCTTCGTGAAAGAGATTTGAAACCTGACACTTGAATCAGTTTTTGTTTTGTCGGAGGAGAAAAACATGCACACATTTAAAAACAACATGCTACTTATCGTTTTATCTATAAAATGTCTTGCACAAAACAAACGTAATTTGTTTTAAGCAATTTACACATTTATTTTGCCTAATGACTTGCTAGTAGAGAAGGACTGTCTCGTCCACGTTCACTCTCCTCGCCGACTCACCTTGATGTAACCTTTTCCAAAAGGAAGCGAGAGAGGAAGCAGGAGGTGAGGAAATCTAATTGATAAAAGGCCCCCCCATCTCTGACAGACCCAACTCAAACCAGGAAGTGACTATGCGTGTGGCTAGAGAGCAACTGGGGCGGAGCTCACAGCCTATATCTTAAGAAACCATGGAACCTGTTATGCAGCCAAGTGTGCGGTGAAGTCGTAAATACCAGTTGGATGCATTCACTTGCTTTGAACTCATTGAGAAACACTGATTGGATAATGGCCAACAACCATAAACTAAAAGTCCAGCTATCATGCTTGTAAACAAATTAGGCCACACTTTATTGGATAGTCCATCTGTAGATGCTATACATCTCGAGACATGCTGTTGAGATGCAACTGAAAGGCTAAAGACATGCTGTTGAGATGCAACTGAAAGGCTAAAGACATGCTGTTTAGATGCAACTGAAAGGCTAAAGACATGCTGTTGAGATGCAACTGAAAGGCTAAAGACATGCTGTTGAGATGCAACTGAAAGGCTAAAGACATGCTGTTGAGATGCAACTGAAAGGCTAAAGACATGCTGTTGAGATGCAACTGAAAGGCTAAAGACATGCTGTTGAGATGCAACTAAAAGGCTAAAGACTTGCTGTTGAGATGCAACTGAAAGGCTAAATACATGCTGTTGAGATGCAACTGAAAGGCTAAATGCATGCTGTTGAGATGCAACTGAAAGGCTAAATGCATGCTGTTGAGATGCTACTGATCTAAAATAAACTGTTAACTTACAGTCAGAGCTATAGCTGACATGCCTGCCATGTTAGCATGTCAACAGGGCCCAGGCCCTGAGGATTGGTGGCTCAGGTCAGAATGTGGACAGCAGCCATCAGCAGCCCACACACTCACACATGTGCACACACATTCACGTGTGCGTGAACAAAGCACGCATGCACACACACACACACACACACAGAAAGGCAACCACAACCACCCATCCATTGTATGAAGATATCCCTCTGACAAGGGTGGACCTGTCATCACACCGTTGATATAGAAACGGACGCGAATATCGAATCAGCAACACATATAACATGTAAGAAACTACCTTACTGTACACACCATGGCTATGTGAGTTTACAATGGTTGAAGTAGAATGTGTTTTTCTGGTATTTGATTAGGATCCCCATTAGCTGTTGTAAAAGCAGCAGCTACTCTTCCTGGGGTCCACACAACACATGAAACATGACATAATACAGAACATTAATAGACAAGAACAGCTCAAGGACAGAACTACAGTACATCAAGTTGACTTATATAAAGTATAAAATAGGTATTATTAACAAAGGATGTTGCTATTGTTGTTATGTAATGTTACAGTATAAAAATAGCAAGTATTTGAAATTACAATATACAGTAAATGCCTTATTAAACCACTGGTTGGTTCCAGTCCTTGCCGACTTGTGATCATGGCATAATGTGAGAGTTTGTCATTATTTCTAAGCAGCACAATTTCACACCCACTTAATGGCTTATATGCTTAGTAGAGCGAAGGGGCTTCGACCCAGGTTCAGGATACTGGATTTGAACCCAGAACACTATGTCCTCTTTCTCTGCTAGCTGATGGTAGATTAGCACAATCAGGATTATACTAACTGGTGAACTTCTGATCTGTCAACAGCTCGGAAATGGCACTCTATTACTTTTGTGCACTCATATTATAGGGAATAGGGTGGCATTTCGGACAGACTAGTTATTGTGTAAAATAAATAAAGCCTTGAATTGGATTTGACATCTCCAGGATTCTGCCTCGTACCGCAAGTCCCCCAGAAATGAGAAAAGTAAACGAAACATGTCATGAAACAGACATATAACAAAAGTCCAGCTGTGAGCTTTAGAAACAGAATGAGGAAAACGCTGAAAACGAAAAAAATCTCTAAAAGAAAATGTGTCAGAGTGTCAAGATTTCTGATTTCCATTTGAATCACTACATCTACAGTATAACACACACACACACGCCACATTTTCTAGTATGTAACATTATTTTAATGAATGTATTCTCTGGTTATTTATGTTTTATATGTTGCTATGAATGACAGACTGAATGAAAACTGGCCCAGAAACAGCAGGTGGTGTCTGGGAGAGATAGAGCTACAGTACTGAGCACACAGGCACATTAATGTCCCATAATACACTCTGCTTCCTGTTGCTTCCTGTGCAAACATCAACAACAGGGGAGCAGGACATTCCTTTTGGGGGAATTTCCTCAACCTCAGAGAAGTTTTTTTTCTCAAAATATTTCAAACTATGATAGCACATTTTTTTATTAGATATATCTTTCATTTGTACTCTGTTGCACGCCAAATACATTTTGATATGAAATATTTTAGTACGCATATTGATTCATTAAAAGTGTATGCCTTTACCTGCATGCATTCCACAATAGGTATTCAGTTATTGACCTAGTGAAAGTTGGGGAGGAGGAGTATGGTTATTACAGCCACGTACAGTCCTTATCCCTCTCCAAAGGTCTTTGTTTCCATTCATACAGTAGCATGTGATTGTTATGGTGTGTGTGTTTGGTTTTACCCTCCTTGTGGGGACTAGAGTTCCTCACAAGGATAGTCAAATAAAGAACATTCGGACAAGTGGGGACATTTTGCCAGTCCGCACAAGGAAAAAGGCTATTTTAGGCTTAGGGTTTAGGGGTACAATTAAGGTTAGAATTAGAGTTTGGAGTTAAGGTTAGGGAAAATAGGATTTTGAATGTGAAAAGGCAATTTTAGGCTTAGGGGTTAGGGTTAAACTAGGGTTAAGGTATAGGGTTAGGTGTTAAGGTTAGGGAAAATAAGATTTTGAATGGGAATCAATGATTGGTCCCCAAAAAGTCCTCACAAGTACTGTGTTAGTCAGCTCTTGAGAAGAACAGTGGCTTGTATTCATGGATGCCAAGGGAAGCCAGGCTTCCCCAAATATAAAAGTTAAAACACTCTCTCTTTGTTTCCATATATTTCTGTCAATTCACAAGTGGCTGAATCTCACCTGAGAAATCATCAGACCGAGGGAAAGCTCCCCTCGGTCTCAGTATGTGTAGCTCATGTATCCGATGCTGTCTGGACCAAAAGAGTATGTATAACATGTTGCGGCCGTAGCATTTGATTGATTGATGCCTGCAAGCCTTTAGTCTTCCTTGATATTTAAAATAATAATAATAATTAGCCTGAGCTCAACTGTGGGTTGTGCTGGTGCAGCAAAACGCCCCCCAAGGGAGGCCAGTTTGGCTTTTCACCAATCAAATCCTAAACAAAATGTCATTTTCATTTCTGGTCTGCTTGTGTTGTTGTCCTGCAGTAGCTACCTTGCTAAATTGGCCCTTTCCTAAGCCATGGATGGAGATGGGGATTTGGACTTGTGGTTTTGACTTAATTCTCTGTCCAGGCCAATGATTATGACGACGATTCTGATCCAACCAGAAATTAATATGTTGTGCCACTGGCCTGAGACGATTGAAGTTCAATATATAGCCAAGATGTAGCCTTTTCAGGCTCATGTTAACTAGCTAGCTAACTTACCTGGTTCATTGTTGCAGGAAGATAGGCTACCTAGCTAAAATGCTTGCTAGCCTATGACAACAAAAACTAAAATCCATATGTATGACAAAGCCATATACCTTTTTCCAACATGAAAGAGAGGAGGATGGCATTCGCACTCCACACTGCCCTTTCCCACCTGGACAAAAAGGAACACATATGTGAGAATGCTGTTCATTGACTACAGCTCAGCGTTCAACACTATAGTGCCCTCAAGCTCATCACTAAGCTAAAGATACCGGGGCTAAACCCTTCCCTGTGCAACTGGATCCTGGACTTCCTGACGGCCGCCCCCCAGGTAGTAAGGGTAGGTAACAACACATCTGCCACTCTGATCCTCAACACTGGGGCCTCTCAGGGCTGCGTGCTTAGTCCCCTCCTGTACTCCCTTGTTCACCCACGACTGCATGGCCAAGCACGAATCCAACACCAACATTAAGTTTGCTGACGACACAACAGTGATAGGTCTAATCACCGACAACGATGAGACAGCCTATAGGGAGGTCAGAAACCTGGAAGTGTGGTGCAAGGACAACAACCTCTCCCTCAAAGTGAGCAAGACAAAGGAGCTGATTATGGACTATAGGAAAAGGAGGGCCGAACAGGTACTGGAGCGCCAAGTCTAGGACCAAAAGGCAGCTTCTACCCCCAAGCCATAAGACTGCTGAACAATTAATCAAATGGCAACTCAGACTATTTACATTGACCCTCCCCTCTCTATTTTTACACTGCTGCTACTCACTGTTTATTACCTATTCATAGTCACTTTAAAAATGACCTCGACTAACCTGTACCCCCGCACATCGACTTGGTGCCGTTACCCCCTGAATATAGCCTCGTTATTCTTATGTATTTTCTTGTGTTACTTTCTTTTCACTTTAGTTTATTTAATAAATGTTTTCTTAACTCTATTTCTTGAAATGCATGGTTGGTTTAGGACTTGTAAATAAGCATTTCACTATAAGGTCTATAGTTAAGTCTAGGTTGTATTCGGCGCATGTGACAAATCAAATGTGTTTTTATTTGGCGATCAACTACAGTAGTCTACAAGTAGGATGAGCATATGCACGCACCATGGACAGCCACATGATTTTTAGCAACATTGATTGGACTAAATCGTTTTTGGTATCTTTAAGTTTGTTTTCAGTGTATTAAACTAAGCGTATACAGCCTTGTTGATTTTAATATGTTTAAATGTTCAAGTTGAAATGGTGCTGGAATAGTGAAGGTAGTGCTCCTGTTGTCTTTGTGTTGACTTGCGGTAACTCTAAATCAGTAGTTGTTTAGTCGAAAACGTTATCTTGCTCATATAACTGTTTGTTACAGTACATGCAATATAATACAGATGTTGCTCTCCGGTTTTGTGATAAAACAAACGTGTGTGTAGTTTAATTTATTCTGCCACTGTGTGACTGTTGTCTTTTTGTTGTCACGGCTTATTGTTTATCACGCTGGCGTATGAACTGGTTATAGAGCAAACAACACAATTATCACAACATAGATTGTAATATGGTATTTCTACTGGCTTTGCTTACTCAGTGATTTTACCCACACACCACTACTGAAAAAGAGAGCTGTGTTTACAACAAGGTTCTCTGTGCTAGTCTCATTCCAGAATGCCTTCCATCTCTCTTTGGACTTTACTGTAGCTTTAAGTTGTTAGTGTATTTTATGCTGCTGTTTGAAATGTTGTGTAAATATTCGGAGGGATTCATTGGTGAGCCTGCAGAGCTTTCACTTTATCTGCGTGAAATTGATTGAACTGGTCCTTTCATGTACACAAAGATTTGTGATGTCCAAAAAGGCATTATTTCCATTTATACTGTCACAAAGCATAAGATCAGGTAGTAATAGTAACTGATACAATACAACCATGGTACACAGATATAGTGATTTTAATACCACTACAAATACAACCTAGACATGTTGTATTGCTAAATGCTTGTGGCATGTTATTTAAAAATGGCTCATGATTCTTTAACCATGTTTGCTAACACTTGTCATAATGCTTATACTCCAAAATCCTTATGGTGTTTTAGTTCATTCAGTTACACACTAACATGTAATCCAATGCTACTGTGTACATTGTGGTATATTTTTGACCTGACAACTGGTGGGTGGGTTGTAAATTGTAAATACAAATTGAATTTATTTTCATTGCTTGAGGAGGGCTTCAACCAAGTTCAAATGTTGAGAAGAGTTGAATTCAGCTAAAGTAATTGTTTAGATTGATTTGATTCATGACATTTATGGATTCACTCAGTGGGTGTAGGACCTTTTGTCTCTGTGTCACGGACCTGAATCGACAACTCCAATCCTGGAGCCTCTGAGAACATGATCATATATCTAAAATGACATATTTATGCATTGAAATTGCATTACATTAGCGTGTTTGATGTCTTGGATGTCCTTTTACCATTACTACTCGTAGGTGTATCTATACCATTCACCTGCCAGAGGTTGTCCATGAATGAACATATAGTTGCGTGAGCTGAGCATCCACCCAACCCTCTGGAGGAGACATGATGTAATGTCACTGCCATGTGGTCGAGACAGCCAGAGACTGTGAGAAAACGTGACCTGGGATGTCAAGGATTAAATGGCGAGAGAAATGCTTCGTCAAATGAAAAAGGTCATTATTACCTTCACCTCCCCATTTGATTTCCCTCTGTATGGGGAACTGATGGTCCACCTAGAAAGGGAACTCAGACCCAGGGCCATGACGAGGGAGTAGATTGCCTAAAAAAGGGGGAGTCTCTCATTGAGTGACATCTTTGATGCCGAAAACCAATGAGATTGAGCAGAATGGGTGCTGGAGGACTTGGCTCCCATGCACTTTCAGGTTGATTATATTCTGTCACAGACACACGACTTGATTTTATCAATTCCATAATCAGGTTGTAAAGCTCAGGGGGTGGAGAGCAGGGAGCAGGAGGGGTACAGGCATTGATGGAGCGGGGATGGAGAGCAAGGAGAAGGAGGGGTACAGGCATTGATGGAGCGGGGGTGGAGAGCAGGGAGAAGGAGGGGTACAGGCATTGATGGAGTGGGGGTGGAGAGCAGGGAGAAGGAGGGGTACAGGCATTGATGGAGCGGGTGGTGGGTACAGGCATTGATGGAGTGGGGATGGAGAGCAGGGAGAAGGAGGGTACAGGCATTGATGGAGCGGGGTGGAGAGCAGGGAGAAGGAGGGGTACAGGCATTGATGGAGTGGGGGTGGAGAGCAGGGAGAAGGAGGGGTACAGGCATTGATGGAGCGGGTGGTGGGTACAGGCATTGATGGAGTGGGGGTGGAGAGCAGGGAGAAGGAGGGGTACAGGCATTGATGGAGTGGGGGTGGAGAGCAGGGAGAAGGAGGGGTACAGGCATTGATGGAGTGGGGTGGAGAGCAGGGAGAAGGAGGGGTACAGGCATTGATGGAGTGGGGGTGGAGAGCAGGGAGAAGGAGGGGTACAGGCATTGATGGAGTGGGGGTGGAGAGCAGGGAGAAGGAGGGGTACAGGCATTGATGGAGTGGGGGTGGAGAGCAGGGAGAAGGAGGGGTACAGGCATTGATGGAGTGGGGGTGGAGAGCAGGGAGGAGGGGTACAGGCATTGATGGAGTGGGGGTGGAGAGCAGGGAGAAGGAGGGGTACAGGCATTGATGGAGTGGGGGTGGAGAGCAGGGAGAAGGAGGGGTACAGGCACTGATGGAGCGGGTGGTGGGTACAGGCATTGATGGAGTGGGGGTGGAGAGCAGGGAGAAGGAGGGGTACAGGCATTGATGGAGCGGGTGGTGGGTACAGGCATTGATGGAGTGGGGGTGGAGAGCAGGGAGAAGGAGGGGTACAGGCATTGATGGAGTGGGGGTGGAGAGCAGGGAGAAGGAGGGGTACAGGCATTGATGGAGCGGGTGGTGGGTACAGGCATTGATGGAGTGGGGGTGGAGAGCAGGGAGAAGGAGGGGTACAGGCATTGATGGAGTGGGGGTGGAGAGCAGGGAGAAGGAGGGGTACAGGCATTGATGGAGTGGGGGTGGAGAGCAGGGAGAAGGAGGGGTACAGGCATTGATGGAGTGGGGGTGGAGAGCAGGGAGAAGGAGGGGTACAGGCATTGATGGAGCGGATGGTGGGTACAGGCATTGATGGAGTGGGGTGGAGAGCAGGAGAAGGAGGGGTACAGGCATTGATGGAGCGGGTGATGGGTACAGGCATTGATGGAGCGGATGGTGGGTACAGGCATTGATGGAGTGGGTGGTGGGTACAGGCATTGATGGAGTGGGGGTGGAGAGCAGGAGAAGGAGGGGTACAGGCATTGATGGAGTGGGGTGGAGAGCAGGGAGAAGGAGGGGTACAGGCATTGATGGAGCGGATGGTGGGTACAGGCATTGATGGAGTGGGGGTGGAGAGCAGGGAGAAGGAGGGTACAGGCATTGATGGAGCGGGTGGTGGGTACAGGCATTGATGGAGCGGGTGGTGGGTACAGGCATTGATGGAGCGGGGGTGGAGAGCAGGGAGAAGGAGGGGTACAGGCATTGATGGAGCGGGTGGTGGGTACAGGCATTGATGGAGTGGGTGGTGGGTACAGGCATTGATGGAGTGGGGGTGGAGAGCAGGGAGAAGGAGGGGTACAGGCATTGATGGAGTGGGGGTGGAGAGCAGGGAGAAGGAGGGGTACAGGCATTGATGGAGTGGGGGTGGAGAGCAGGGAGAAGGAGGGGTACAGGCATTGATGGAGCGGGTGGTGGGTACAGGCATTGATGGAGCGGGTGGTGGGTACAGGCATTGATGGAGCGGGGTGGAGAGCAGGGAGAAGGAGGGGTACAGGCATTGATGGAGCGGGTGGTGGGTACAGGCATTGATGGAGTGGGTGGTGGGTACAGGCATTGATGGAGTGGGGTGGAGAGCAGGGAGAAGGAGGGGTACAGGCATTGATGGAGCGGGTGGTGGGTACAGGCATTGATGGAGTGGGTGGTGGGTACAGGCATCGATGGAGTGGGGGTGGAGAGCAGGGAGAAGGAGGGGTACAGGCATTGATGGAGTGGGGGTGGAGAGCAGGGAGAAGGAGGGGTACAGGCATTGATGGAGCGGGTGGTGGGTACAGGCATTGATGGAGTGGGTGGTGGGTACAGGCATCGATGGAGCGGGTGGTGGGTACAGGCATCGATGGAGTGGGGGTGGAGAGCAGGGAGAAGGAGGGGTACAGGCATTGATGGAGTGGGGGTGGAGAGCAGGGAGAAGGAGGGGTACAGGCATTGATGGAGTGGGGGTGGAGAGCAGGGAGAAGGAGGGTACAGGCATTGATGGAGCAGGTGGTGGGTACAGGCATTGATGGAGTGGGGGTGGAGAGCAGGGAGAAGGAGGGGTACAGGCATTGATGGAGTGGGGGTGGAGAGCAGGGAGAAGGAGGGGTACAGGCATTGATGGAGCGGGTGGTGGGTACAGGCATTGATGGAGTGGGGGTGGAGAGCAGGGAGAAGGAGGGGTACAGGCATTGATGGAGTGGGGGTGGAGAGCAGGGAGAAGGAGGGGTACAGGCATTGATGGAGTGGGGGTGGAGAGCAGGGAGAAGGAGGGGTACAGGCATTGATGGAGTGGGGGTGGAGAGCAGGGAGAAGGAGGGGTACAGGCATTGATGGAGTGGGGGTGGAGAGCAGGGAGGAGGGGTACAGGCATTGATGGAGTGGGGGTGGAGAGCAGGGAGAAGGAGGGGTACAGGCATTGATGGAGTGGGGTGGAGAGCAGGGAGAAGGAGGGGTACAGGCACTGATGGAGCGGGTGGTGGGTACAGGCATTGATGGAGTGGGGGTGGAGAGCAGGGAGAAGGAGGGGTACAGGCATTGATGGAGCGGGTGGTGGGTACAGGCATTGATGGAGTGGGGGTGGAGAGCAGGGAGAAGGAGGGTACAGGCATTGATGGAGTGGGGGTGGAGAGCAGGGAGAAGGAGGGGTACAGGCATTGATGGAGCGGGTGGTGGGTACAGGCATTGATGGAGTGGGGGTGGAGAGCAGGGAGAAGGAGGGGTACAGGCATTGATGGAGTGGGGGTGGAGAGCAGGGAGAAGGAGGGTACAGGCATTGATGGAGTGGGGGTGGAGAGCAGGGAGAAGGAGGTACAGGCATTGATGGAGCGGATGGTGGGTACAGGCATTGATGGAGTGGGGGTGGAGAGCAGGGAGAAGGAGGGGTACAGGCATTGATGGAGTGGGGGTGGAGAGCAGGGAGAAGGAGGGGTACAGGCATTGATGGAGTGGGGGTGGAGAGCAGGGAGAAGGAGGGGTACAGGCATTGATGGAGCGGGTGGTGGGTACAGGCATTGATGGAGCGGGTGGTGGGTACAGGCATTGATGGAGCGGGGTGGAGAGCAGGGAGAAGGAGGGGTACAGGCATTGATGGAGCGGGTGGTGGGTACAGGCATTGATGGAGTGGGTGGTGGGTACAGGCATTGATGGAGTGGGGGTGGAGAGCAGGGAGAAGGAGGGGTACAGGCATTGATGGAGCGGGTGGTGGGTACAGGCATTGATGGAGTGGGTGGTGGGTACAGGCATCGATGGAGTGGGGGTGGAGAGCAGGGAGAAGGAGGGTACAGGCATTGATGGAGTGGGGGTGGAGAGCAGGGAGAAGGAGGGGTACAGGCATTGATGGAGCGGGTGGTGGGTACAGGCATTGATGGAGTGGGTGGTGGGTACAGGCATCGATGGAGCGGGTGGTGGGTACAGGCATCGATGGAGTGGGGGTGGAGAGCAGGGAGAAGGAGGGGTACAGGCATTGATGGAGTGGGGGTGGAGAGCAGGGAGAAGGAGGGGTACAGGCATTGATGGAGTGGGGGTGGAGAGCAGGGAGAAGGAGGGGTACAGGCATTGATGGAGCGGGTGGTGGGTACAGGCATTGATGGAGTGGGGGTGGAGAGCAGGGAGAAGGAGGGGTACAGGCATTGATGGAGTGGGGTGGAGAGCAGGGAGAAGGAGGGGTACAGGCATTGATGGAGCGGGTGGTGGGTACAGGCATTGATGGAGTGGGGGTGTAGAGCAGGGAGAAGGAGGGGTACAGGCATTGATGGAGTGGGGGTGGAGAGCAGGGAGAAGGAGGGGTACAGGCATTGATGGAGTGGGGGTGGAGAGCAGGGAGAAGGAGGGGTACAGGCATTGATGGAGCGGATGGTGGGTACAGGCATTGATGGAGTGGGGGTGGAGAGCAGGGAGAAGGAGGGGTACAGGCATTGATGGAGCGGGTGGTGGGTACAGGCATTGATGGAGCGGATGGTGGGTACAGGCATTGATGGAGCGGATGGTGGGTACAGGCATTGATGGAGCGGGGTGGAGAGCAGGGAGAAGGAGGGGTACAGGCATTGATGGAGTGGGGGTGGAGAGCAGGGAGAAGGAGGGGTACAGGCATTGATGGAGCGGATGGTGGGTACAGGCATTGATGGAGTGGGGGTGGAGAGCAGGGAGAAGGAGGGTACAGGCATTGATGGAGCGGGTGGTGGGTACAGGCATTGATGGAGCGGGTGGTGGGTACAGGCATTGATGGAGTGGGGGTGGAGAGCAGGGAGAAGGAGGGGTACAGGCATTGATGGAGCAGGGGGTGGAGAGCAGGGAGAAGGAGGGGTACAGGCATTGATGGAGCAGGGGGTGGAGAGCAGGGAGAAGGAGGGGTACAGGCATTGATGGAGCGGGTGGTGGGTACAGGCATTGATGGAGTGGGGGTGGAGAGCAGGGAGAAGGAGGGTACAGGCATTGATGGAGTGGGGGTGGAGAGCAGGGAGAAGGAGGGGTACAGGCATTGATGGAGCGGATGGTGGGTACAGGCATTGATGGAGTGGGGGTGGAGAGCAGGGAGAAGGAGGGGTACAGGCATTGATGGAGTGGGGGTGGAGAGCAGGGAGAAGGAGGGGTACAGGCATTGATGGAGTGGGGGTGGAGAGCAGGGAGAAGGAGGGTACAGGCATTGATGGAGCGGGTGGTGGGTACAGGCATTGATGGAGCGGGTGGTGGGTACAGGCATTGATGGAGCGGGGTGGAGAGCAGGGAGAAGGAGGGGTACAGGCATTGATGGAGCGGGTGGTGGGTACAGGCATTGATGGAGTGGGTGGTGGGTACAGGCATTGATGGAATGGGGGTGGAGAGCAGGGAGAAGGAGGGTACAGGCATTGATGGAGCGGGTGGTGGGTACAGGCATTGATGGAGTGGGTGGTGGGTACAGGCATCGATGGAGTGGGGGTGGAGAGCAGGGAGAAGGAGGGGTACAGGCATTGATGGAGTGGGGGTGGAGAGCAGGGAGAAGGAGGGGTACAGGCATTGATGGAGCGGGTGGTGGGTACAGGCATTGATGGAGTGGGTGGTGGGTACAGGCATCGATGGAGCGGGTGGTGGGTACAGGCATCGATGGAGTGGGGGTGGAGAGCAGGGAGAAGGAGGGTACAGGCATTGATGGAGTGGGGGTGGAGAGCAGGGAGAAGGAGGGGTACAGGCATTGATGGAGTGGGGGTGGAGAGCAGGGAGAAGGAGGGGTACAGGCATTTATGGAGCGGGTGGTGGGTACAGGCATTGATGGAGTGGGGGTGGAGAGCAGGGAGAAGGAGGGGTACAGGCATTGATGGAGTGGGGTGGAGAGCAGGGAGCAGGAGGGTACAGGCATTGATGGAGTGGGGGTGGAGAGCAGGGAGAAGGAGGGGTACAGGCATTGATGGAGTGGGGGTGGAGAGCAGGGAGAAGGAGGGGTACAGGCATTGATGGAGTGGGGGGTGGAGAGCAGGGAGAAGGAGGGTACAGGCATTGATGGAGCGGGTGGTGGGTACAGGCATTGATGGAGTGGGGGTGGAGAGCAGAGAGAAGGAGGGGTACAGGCATTGATGGAGCGGGTGGTGGGTACAGGCATTGATGGAGTGGGGGTGGAGAGCAGGGAGAAGGAGGGGTACAGGCATTGATGGAGCGGGTGGTGGGTACAGGCATTGATGGAGCGGGTGGTGGGTACAGGCATTGATGGAGTGGGGGTGGAGAGCAGGGAGAAGGAGGGGTACAGGCATTGATGGAGCGGGTGGTGGGTACAGGCATTGATGGAGTGGGTGGTGGGTACAGGCATCGATGGAGTGGGGGTGGAGAGCAGGGAGAAGGAGGGGTACAGGCATTGATGGAGTGGGGGTGGAGAGCAGGGAGAAGGAGGGGTACAGGCATTGATGGAGCGGGTGGTGGGTACAGGCATTGATGGAGTGGGTGGTGGGTACAGGCATCGATGGAGCGGGTGGTGGGTACAGGCATCGATGGAGTGGGGGTGGAGAGCAGGGAGAAGGAGGGGTACAGGCATTGATGGAGTGGGGGTGGAGAGCAGGGAGAAGGAGGGGTACAGGCATTGATGGAGTGGGGGTGGAGAGCAGGGAGAAGGAGGGGTACAGGCATTGATGGAGCGGGTGGTGGGTACAGGCATTGATGGAGTGGGGTTGGAGAGCAGGGAGAAGGAGGGGTACAGGCATTGATGGAGTGGGGGTGGAGAGCAGGGAGCAGGAGGGGTACAGGCATTGATGGAGTGGGGGTGGAGAGCAGGGAGAAGGAGGGGTACAGGCATTGATGGAGTGGGGGTGGAGAGCAGGGAGAAGGAGGGGTACAGGCATTGATGGAGTGGGGGGTGGAGAGCAGGGAGAAGGAGGGGTACAGGCATTGATGGAGCGGGTGGTGGGTACAGGCATTGATGGAGTGGGGGTGGAGAGCAGGGAGAAGGAGGGGTACAGGCATTGATGGAGCGGGTGGTGGGTACAGGCATTGATGGAGTGGGGGTGGAGAGCAGAGAGAAGGAGGGGTACAGGCATTGATGGAGCGGGTGGTGGGTACAGGCATTGATGGAGTGGGGGTGGAGAGCAGGGAGAAGGAGGGTACAGGCATTGATGGAGCGGGTGGTGGGTACAGGCATTGATGGAGCGGGGGGGTGGAGAGCAGGGAGAAGGAGGGGTACAGGCATTGATGGAGTGAGGGTGGAGAGCAGGGAGAAGGAGGGGTACAGGCATTGATGGAGTGGGGGTGGAGAGCAGGGAGAAGGAGGGGTACAGGCATTGATGGAGCGGGTGGTGGGTACAGGCATTGATGGAGCGGGTGGTGGGTACAGGCATTGATGGAGCGGGGGTGGAGAGCAGGGAGAAGGAGGGGTACAGGCATTGATGGAGCGGGTGGTGGGTACAGGCATTGATGGAGTGGGTGGTGGGTACAGGCATCGATGGAGTGGGGGTGGAGAGCAGGGAGAAGGAGGGGTACAGGCATTGATGGAGTGGGGGTGGAGAGCAGGGAGAAGGAGGGGTACAGGCATTGATGGAGTGGGGGTGGAGAGCAGGGAGAAGGAGGGGTACAGGCATTGATGGAGCGGGTGGTGGAGAGCAGGGAGAAGGAGGGGTACAGGCATTGATGGAGCGGGTGGTGGGTACAGGCATTGATGGAGCGGGTGGTGGAGAGCAGGGAGAAGGAGGGGTACAGGCATTGATGGAGCAGGGGGTGGAGAGACAGCGAGCACAAATGACTGTTTGATAATGGGCATTCCGCACACGGTGTGACATTTCTTACCCAGCTGTCCATCCATGGGGCTGTCTGTCATTTAAGAACTAAGGTCTTTGTTTGGCCCTGGTCTGAAAGGAGGCCCTGAGCAGTTTCCCAGAGAGGAAACTGAGAGGCTAATAGACTAAGTGAGATGTGTTGCCAGGTTCTTTCATTATGTCTGTATATTCCAGGCAAGCAGTGTTAACGAGCCTCAGCCTCAGGTTGAGAGTAACAAGCTGTCTGTCACTCCACAGAGAAAGGGCCTGTCGCTAATGAGGGCCACAAGCACGATTGACACCCCCCTCTCCATCGTTACATGGTGGGACTCTCCAAGAAGAGGAGTGACAGGAAGGAGTGGTGATAAATGACATCGTGGTCGAACAGTGTTTTGTCTTACATAGACTACACACTGCCATGTCAAGGTTTCAGACACTTTCTTTTGACAGATAAATTAACCATTTTGCCACTTGGACACAAATTGAAATAGAGGGCTTAATTCTACGTTTAATTCCATAGACATTTTTGGAACAAATTATGCACTGGTAGTAATGAGAAAATGTCAATGAAAAATGGTGTCACCATGTATAACTGAATGCCTATCAATTGACGACCCTGAAGAATATATTACAGACCACCCAGATTTAGCTGTTATCCTCAATGGGAAAAAAATATGGTGTGATTTTAAAAGTGGTGTATTTTTAAATTGGGTAGGTTGATCCCTTAGCTGAGATGGTGAATTCACCCAGAAGTCCATATTATTTTCTCCACTCTCCTCTCAGGTGTCTTAAAGGGGCTGGTTCAAGCCAAGGGAGTTTAACACTGATTCTCTTTAATACTACATGGCTGAATCATAGTTCAGAGGCTAATGGTTTTTGTGCATTGACCATATGACGAAACAAGGATATTCTCATCTGTCCAACACTGGCCTTCTTCTGTCCCCAAATGGACATGTAGCTAGGCTGCATTTAGGTTAACAATGTATGATGCAAATTATAGACTATAGACATTGTTTAAGGCAGTACTGAAATTGAATCTTTTATTTTTGGACATAATATTTCAAAATCCCCTCCACTCAGAGTCACTTGCAGGCCACAATCCAGGCCGTCCCCGCAGTTCCCTCGTCCACCACCCTACACAACACCAAAATAAGCCTGGGAAAAGAAGTAGCTACTGTAGTGCGTGTCTGGATCCCCTTACAGCTCTACACGGTGTTGCTGTTGTAAGAGGACCCAGCAGCAGCCACGCTGGCATTGATTTTCAGGTCAGGTCATTCATGCATTCAGAGGGAGCCGGGCGGCAACTCTCCTCGTGCTCCCTGCTCTCCCTCCTGCTTAGTCTGGCCGACTGGGTGGGGGGTGAGGCACTGAAGGAGCACAAACCCCAGGATAGCCCACAATACCACCAAACAACACTCTCACAACTAGCAAATCAGAATAGGCTTGAACAGGAAATCATTCAGTGTGAGGATCCTATAGCTGTGGTGGATGCATTGACTGGATGTAGGCTATTTCACTTTATTGAGGATGAGCCTGTCATTGTATTGTACATTACTGGGAAATTGATTGTTTGCTGATGGGCGAGTCAACAGTTCTTAGTTAGGCCTGTGAGTGTGTCTAGAATTTCTACAAAATAAAATGTTTAAAGGGGCTAAAGGGAGTCAGATTAAATTTAGTTTAAACAATTTGTTTTCAAAAGCACACTTTCTATTACAGTATTTCAACTAGAGGTCGACCAATTATGATTTTTTAACACCGATACGGATTATTGGAGGACAAAAAAAAGACTATACCGATTATTCGGCCGATTTTTTACATGTATTTGTAATAATGACAATTACAACAATACTGAATTAACACTTATTTGAACTTAATATAATACATCAATCAAATCAATTTAGCCTCAAATAAATAATGAAACATGTACAATTTGATTTAAATAATGCAAAAACAAAGTGTTGGAGAAGAAAGTAAAAGTGCAATATGTGCCATGTAAGAAAGCTAACGTTTAAGTTCCTTGCTCAGAACATGAGAACATATGAAAGCTGGTGGTTCCTTTTAACATATACATATACCTTATATACATATATTCATATACCTTTGACTATTGGATGTTCTTATAGACACTTTAGTATTGCCAGTGTAAGTCACATCAAACATGAACACTCAATCTAACACATCCCCCACGTGCTGAGGCAGGCAGCATTGAGGCAACATTTGTTATGGCAATCTGACACAGTTGGGTGACCCAAGTAAACTGTAGCTTGTGTTGAAGAGGAACCCTTAACACAGAATATAAAATCAATTCAGAATGAATTAAATGAAATACATTTTCAGTTTGAATAAATTGGGTGCAACTTGTACCAAATTATTTTTGAGGCACCACTTTTGAGAAAATATGGAAAACTAGTAGAATATTTACTATATATTAGATCCCTCTTTTGGGTCCATGTAATCTACTGTACACACCGAAACATCTCTGTCACTGTATGAATCAACAGGTCAAATCACTGACGAACATTGATGGCCTAACCCTAGTCTGTAGTGTCCATTATCAACTTGACGACTGAGGATCAGTTTCAAATCATAAATAAATCCAGGAACAAACACATATGCCCCCCCCCCTTCATGATGCCAGATTAAGGGGCTCTGGGGGGGCTGTAGTTGGGTTACCTGACATGCTCCCTCTCCCCTGACCTTTTAGAACTGCCGTCCTTGTCACAGCACATTTCCTCTGGGCTATGACCTATTACTCCTCTGTCCACCCTCCCCTGGCTCAGGCAGGCTCGCTCTCTCTCCCTCTCTCTCTCTAGGCAGCTCAGGCCAGGCAGCACAATATCCAGCACACACACACTTGGCATTGATGGAATTAAGGCGCCTAATGTATTTGGGGCAAGGATAATCCTCCCCGTATATCTCAGTATGGATCGCGGAGCAAGGAGAGGCCAGTTTGGGTTAACTGACAGAGCCAGGCCCAATGTTAGAACTGTTTATCCTCAACTACAAATGGCAGGTTTCTGATTATAAAGATTCCCTTACTTCCTTTAAAGAGGAACTAGGAATTTTTAAATATGATCTGGGTATAAATCTAATTTTTATTGGTCACATACACATGGTTGACAGACGTTATTGCGAGTCTAGCGAAATGCTTGTGCTTCTAGTTCCGACCATGCAGTAATATCTAAGATGTAATCTAACAATTCCACAAAAACTACCTAATATACACAAATCTAAGTAAAGGGATGGAATAAGAATATATACACATATAAATATATGGATGAGCAATGACCGAGCGTCATAGGCAAATTGCAATAGATGGTATAAAATACAGAATATACATATGAGATGAGTAATGCAATATATGTAAACAATGTTATAGTGGCATTATTAAAGTGACTGGTGACCCATATATTAAAGTGGCCAATGATTTCAAGTCTAAGTAGGCAGCGGCCTCTCTGTGCTAGTGATGGCTGTTTAACAGTCTGATAGAAGCTGTTTCTCAGTCTCTCGGTCCCAGCATTGATGCACCTGTACTGACCTCGCCTTCTGCATGGTAGCGGGGTGAACAGGCAGTGGCTCAGCTGGTCATCAGTCCTTGATGATCTTCTTGGTCTTCCTGTGATGTCGGGTGCTGTAGGTGTCCTGGAGGGCAGGTAGTTTGGTATATACCTGAGGTTGTGACATCCTAACGGACACTATTCTGACATTCATTTGCATATGAAATGACTGTTATAGAACGAACATGTAGAAATAAATACTGTACTGCACTGAAATAAGGGATCTCGCTTTCCCTTTAAAAGTGTTTTCCTTTTAGACTTGCCAGACATCCTTAACACATCCTCCTCATGGTAGACTTACTGTACTGTTGTAGTCTGCTGAAGAATGGTTATTCAACATCCTGGCACCCCAGTCAGTTGTGGGACGTAACTCGACAGTACGTGGCACCCTATTCCCTATAAAGGGCACTACTTTTGACCAAAGCCCTATGGTCCCTGCTCAAAAGTTGTGAATTTCATAGGGATTAGGGTGCAAATTGGGACGCAAGACTGGAAGTCCTCTCATAACCACCATCTGTGTTGGAGTGAATTCAGGAGGTCATTGCGCATTAATGAACTGAAAGGAATGCGTCTACAGTAACATCAGAAAAAGTTAAACACACTCATGGTTTATCTACATGTACATTATACATTAGTAACTCTATCCACGTATAACAGTAAAAACATGTTCAGAGTGCATGTGTTTTACTAATACAGTGTGATGATGAGATTTGGCACATAATGCAGTGTTCACATTGTATTATCTACCAAGAGAATTCTCTTCGATTATAATCACAGCCGTATATATTCCCCCCCAGCAGACACATCGATGGCCCTGAACTAACTTTATTTGACTATGTAAACTGGAAACCATATATCCTGAGGCTGCATTCATTGTAGCTGGGGATTTTAACAAGGCTAATCTGAAAACAAGACTCCCTAAATTCTATCAGCATCGATTGTGCAACCAGGGCTGGTAAAACCCTGGATCATTGTTATTCTAACTTCCGCGACGCATATAAGGCCCTCCCCCGCCCACCTTTCGGAAAAGCTGACCACGACTCCATTTTGTTGCTTCCAGTTTACAGACAGAAACTAAAACAAGAAGCTCCCGCGCTCAGGTCTGTTCAACGCTGGTTCGAACCAATCGGATTCCACGCTTCAAGACTGCTTCGATCACATGGATTGGGATATGTTCGGCATTGCGTCCAACAACAACATTGACGAATACGCTGATTCGGTGAGCGAGTTCATTAGAAAGTGTTACTAGCCACTTTAAACTAAGCCACTTATGTTTACATACCCTATATTAATCATCTCATATGTATATACTGTGCTCTATACCATCTACTGCATCTTGCCATCGTTATGTAATACATGTATCACTAGCCACTTTAAACTAAGCCACTTATGTTTACATACCCTACATTAAATCATCTCATCCTACATTAATCATCTCATATGTATCTACTGTACTCGATACCATCTACTGCTTCTTGCCTATGCCGTTCTGTACCATCACTCATTCATATATCTTTATGTACATTTTCTTTATCCCTTTACACTTGTGTGTATAAGGTAGTAGTTGTGGCTATGTTAGGTTAGATTACTCGTTGGTTATTACTGCATTGTCGGAACTAGAAGCACAAGCATTTTGTTACACTCACATTAACATCTGCTAACCATGTGTATGTGACAAATCAAATTTGATTTTGATTTGAACAAACATGAGGTGTTCTTATTCTGTGGTTTGCCTGGTCTGTGATATATGCTAAGCCAGTACCTGGCCAAAAAAGCAAAAACATTGATCGGGAAAATAGCAAAAATAGCATTATATACAGTCATTTTGATGTATCCAAAATGGTATCACTATAGATCGAAGATATTGAAGATCCTTAAAATTACACACAATTCTAGCGCTCATAGAACCACTGAAATATGTACCTAACTGCAGCTCCCAGATTACGTGCCATTCCAATTTGTGTAATATTTACAGTTACCAAATCAATCTATGATGATTTATCAAAATGTATGTGCAAAATGTACATGTAAACATTCAACCAACAAACCAACAAATAAATCAAGGCGAATAATTTGTAGTGGAGTAGGTATAGTAAATATACTGAGAAGAATATCTACTGTAGTATATATATACACAGTTGAAGTCGGAAGTTTACATACACCTTATCCAAATACATTTAAACTCAGTTTTTCACAATTCCTGACATTTAATCAGAGTAAAAATTCCCTGTCTTTGGTCAGTTGGGATCACCACTTTATTTGAAGAATGTGAAATGTCAGAATAATAGTAGAGATATTTATTTCAGCTTGTATTTCTTTCATTACATTCCCAGTGGGTCAGAAGTTTACATACACTCAACTAGTATTTGGCAGCATTGCCTTTAAATTGTATAACTTGGGTCAAACGTTTTGGGTAGCCTTCCACAATAAGTTGAGTGAATTTTGGCCCATTCCCCGTGACAGAGCTGGTGTAACGGAGTCAGCTTTGTAGGCCTCCTTGCTCGCACACACTTTTTCAGTTCTGCCCACAAATGTTCTATGGGATTGAGGTCAGGGCTTTGTGATGGCCACTCCAATATCTTGACTTTGTTGTCCTTAAGCCATTTTGCCACAACTTTAGAAGTATGCTTGGAGTCATTGTCCATCTGGAAGACACATTTGCGACCAAGATTTAACTCCTGACTGATGTCTTGAGACGTAATTTTCCTCCCTCATGATGCAATCTATTTTGTGAAGTGCACAAGTCCCTCCTGCAGCAAAGCACCCCCACAACATGATGCTGCCCCCCCCTTGCGTTACGGGTTGGGATGGTGTTCTTCGGCTTGCAAGCATCCCCCTTTATCCTCCAAACATAACGATGGTCATTATGGCCAAACAGTTCTATTTTTGTTTCATCAGACCAGAGGACATTTCTCCAAAAAGTACAATCTTCATCCCCATGTGCAGTTGCAAACCGTAGTCTGGCTTTTTTATGGAGGTTTTGGAGCAGTGGCTTCTTCCTTGCTGAGCGTCCTCTCAGGTTGTCAATATAGGACTCGTTTTACTGTGGATATAGATACTTTTGTACCCGTTTCCTCCAGCATCTTCACAAGGTCCTTTGCTGCTGTTCTGGGATTGATTTGAACTTTTCGCACCAAAGTATGTTCATCTCTAGGAGACAGAATGAGTCTCCTTCCTGAGCGGCATGACGGCTGCGCGGTCCCATGGTTTTTATACTTGCATACTATTGTTTGTACAGATGAACGTGGTACCTTCAGGTGTTTGGAAATTGCTCCCAATGATGAACCAGACTTGTGGAGGTCTACTATTTGTTTCTGAGGTCTTGGCTGATTTCTTTTGATTTCCCCATGATGTCAAGCAAAGAGGCACAGAGTTTGAAAGTAGGCCTTGAAATACATCCACAGGTACACTTCCAATTGTCTCAAATTATGTCAATTAGCCTATTAGAAGCTCCTAAAGCCATGACATAATTTTCTGGAATTTTCCAAGCTGTTTAAAGGCACAGTCAACTCAGTGTATGTAAACTTCTGACCCACTGGAATTGTGATACAGTGAATTATAAGTGAAATCTGTCTGTAAACAATTGTTGGAAAAAGGACTTGTGTCATGCACAAAGTAGATGTCCTAACCGACTTGCCAAAACTATAGTTTGTTAACAAGAAATTTGTGGAGTGGTTGAAAAACGAGTTTTAATGACTCCAACCTAAGTGTATGTAAACTTCAACTGTGACTTCAAGTAAATATACTGACATCTACTGTAGTATATATATATATATATATATATATATATATATATATACACACTGAGAAGAATATCTACTGTAGTATATATATTAAATATATTAAATATACAGAGACACAACTCTGCTATTCCTATGCTGTAGCCAGCTCCTGCAGTCTCTCAGAGCTCTCCTCCTTCCCAGCCTCTCTCACTCTCCCTGGCTTTCTGAATGGCCAACCAGTGATAACGCATGCAGCCAGGCTGCTGCAGCTCTGGGTCTCTGTCTTAATAGTAAAGCAGTGATAAAGCATGCAGTCAGGCTCCTGCAGCTCTGGGTCTCTGTCTTAATAGTAAAGCAGTGATAAAGCATGCAGTCAGGCTCCTGCAGCTCTGGGTCTCTGTCTTAATAGTAAAGCAGTGATAAAGCATGCAGTCAGGCTCCTGCAGCTCTGTCTCTGTCTTAATAGCATGCAGTGATAAAGCATGCAGTCAGGCTCCTGCAGCTCTGGGTCTCTGTCTTAATAGTAAAGCAGTGATAAAGCATGCAGTCAGGCTCCTGCAGCTCTGGGTCTCTGTCTTAATAGTAAAGCAGTGATAAAGCATGCAGTCAGGCTCCTGCAGCTCTGGGTCTCTGTCTTAATAGTAAAGCAGTGATAAAGCATGCAGTCAGGCTGCTGCAGCTCTGGGTCTCTGTCTTAATAGTAAAGCAGTGATAAAGCAGGCAGTCAGGCTGCTGCAGCTCTGGGTCTCTGTCTTAATAGTGATAAAGCATGCAGTCAGGCTCCTGCAGCTCTGGGTCTCTGTGATAAAGCATGCAGTCAGGCTCCTGCAGCTCTGGGTCTCTGTCTTAATAGTAAAGCAGTGATAAAGCATGCAGTCAGGCTCCTGCAGCTCTGGGTCTCTGTCTTAATAGTAAAGCAGTGATAAAGCATGCAGTCAGGCTCCTGCAGCTCTGGGTCTCTGTCTTAATAGTAAAGCAGTGATAAAGCAGGAAGTCAGGCTCCTGCAGCTCTGGGTCTCTGTCTTAATAGTAAAGCAGTGATAAAGCATGCAGTCAGGCTCCTGCAGCTCTGGGTCTCTGTCTTAATAGTAAAGCAGTGATAAAGCAGGCAGTCAGGCTCCTGCAGCTCTGGGTCTCTGTCTTAATAGTAAAGCAGTGATAAAGCAGGCAGTCAGGCTCCTGCAGCTCTGGGTCTCTGTCTTAATAGTAAAGCAGTGATAAAGCATGCAGTCAGGCTCCTGCAGCTCTGGGTCTCTGTCTTAATAGTAAAGCAGTGATAAAGCATGCAGCCAGGCTCCTGCAGCTCTGGGTCTCTGTCTTAATAGTAAAGCAGTGATAAAGCATGCAGTCAGGCTCCTGCAGCTCTGGGTCTCTGTCTTAATAGTAAAGCAGTGATAAAGCATGCAGTCAGGCTCCTGCAGCTCTGGATCTCTGTCTTAATAGTAAAGCAGTGATAAAGCAGGCAGTCAGGCTCCTGCAGCTCTGGGTCTCTGTCTTAATAGTAAAGCAGTGATAAAGCATGCAGTCAGGCTCCTGCAGCTCTGGGTCTCTGTCTTAATAGTAAAAGCAGTGATAAAGCATGCAGTCAGGCTCCTGCAGCTCTGGATCTCTGTCTAAATGGCCAAGCAGTGATAAAGCATGCAGTCAGGCACCTTCAGCTCTGGGTCTCTGTCTTAATAGGAAAGCAGTGATAAAGCATGCAGTCAGGCTCCTGCAGCTCTGGGTCTCTGTCTTAATAGGAAAGCAGTGATAAAGCATGCAGTCAGGCACCTTCAGCTCTGGGTCTCTGTCTTAATAGTAAAGCAGTGATAAAGCATGCAGTCAGGCTCCTGCAGCTCTGGGTCTCTGTCTTAATAGGAAAGCAGTGATAAAGCATGCAGTCAGGCTCCTGCAGCTCTGGGTCTCTGTCTTAATTGTAAAGCAGTGATAAAGCAGGCAGTCAGGCTCCTGCAGCTCTGGGTCTCTGTCTTAATAGTAAAGCAGTGATAAAGCATGCAGCCAGGCTCCTGCAGCTCTGGATCTCTGTCTAAATGGCCAAGCAGTGATAAAGCATGCAGTCAGGCACCTTCAGCTCTGGGTCTCTGTCTTAATAGGAAAGCAGTGATAAAGCATGCAGTCAGGCTCCTGCAGCTCTGGGTCTCTGTCTGAATGGCCAAGCAGTGATCAAGCATGCAGCCAGGCTCCTGCAGCTCTGGGTCTCTGTCTGAATGGCCAAGCAGTGATAAAGCATGCAGCCAGGCTCCTGCAGCTCTGGGTCTCTGTCTTAATAGTAAAGCAGTGATAAAGCAGGCAGTCAGGCTCCTGCAGCTCTGGGTCTCTGTCTTAATAGTAAAAGCAGTGATAAAGCATGCAGCCAGGCTCCTGCAGCTCTGGATCTCTGTCTAAATGGCCAAGCAGTGATAAAGCATGCAGTCAGGCACCTTCAGCTCTGGGTCTCTGTCTGAATGGCCAAGCAGTGATCAAGCATGCAGCCAGGCTCCTGCAGCTCTGGGTCTCTGTCTGAATGGCCAAGCAGTGATAAAGCATGCAGCCAGGCTCCTGCAGCTCTGGGTCTCTGTCTGAATGGCCAAGCAGTGATAAAGCATGCAGTCAGGCTCCTGCAGCTCTGGGTCTTTCCCGTGCCATGCTTTGCTTTTTTTTTTCTGTCAGAGTTTGCGTGCCGTTTTATAATGTTTTCATTGATGTCAAGACCTTGGTATAAAACATGACTAGCACTGCACTAATTCCCCTCGTGGTCCCCTGTGTCCTACCCTACCTTCCTCCATCAGCCACTGACATAGCTGCAGGACTATTTACTCTACGCCTTATTTCCCCTTTATCTTAGATGTCCCAGGATGTCAAAGGCTGTGAATTTAATATTGATTTTATAAAGTACTTTTACTGTAACATGTCCGTTTGGATTAGGCTCAGAGGCAGCCAGGCTTATGCAGTGAGCTGGGTTTGCACGCAATGTGGCTCTGCCTGCTCTCATGGAGTGGCTAGCTGGAGCGAGCGCTTTATTTATTAAAGTGACAGTCTGCTGTGAAAGCAGGGACAGCACACAGCTCCCAGCTATCTCGGTGTCTTGTGTACACAACGTCCATGCTCTGTGTATACATTATGCCCCAAGACGAGAGTGGATTGGAGAAACGTATCATTAGCTGCTATGTAAACAGACAGATGAGTTTATAGATTGTATTAAACCCCAGTGGCTTTATGTGGACTGGCGATGGAAACAGGGGGCTTGCTGTGTGACCTGAGTCCCAGTGCCGCCTCCTCTCTCCACCAGTCTCTCCCCCCTCTGTGAGCTGTTGGGGTGGAGGATATTGTGTGTGGCAGCCATCACATCCCCACAGTCCTGATACACACTGATAATGTCTATTGGTGGGGAAGGCTGCTTGTTACAGCATTGACCATATCAACACACCTTCATATCCAAAACAAACATGATATCCCCTGTGCTCACACAAACGGTTATCTGGGATTTGGGAAAACACAATTACACATTCCTATTGCTACAGTACACTTCAAACATTATTGCATGCAGTCGTTATTGGTATAAAACTAAATGATAACTACAAATATACATTACAAAAACATTGTCACAAATTCACTGTTTCAGATTTCAGAAATCTGTGAGAAACAGTAAAAAAGAAAAGACAAGCACCACTATGCTCATGTGACTGGTTGTTGGCTAATTGCTAGTTCTGATGGTGGTGTCAGCCCACCCATCAAGTGAACTTTCCTCTGCCAAGTTCAAAGATTTTTCTGGGAATCTGGGTTGAGGAAAAGGCGGTAGAAGGCAGCTTATTGGGCCATACTGCCACCAGCCAACACATTTTTAATCATATTTCAGAGTCAAACAGACATTTTTATCATTGATTAACATTATAAATTAGGTGGTTCGAGCCCTGAATGCTGATTGGATGACAGCTGTAGTATATCAGACCGTATACCTCAGATATGACAAAACATTTATTTTTACTGCTCTAACTGCCTTATTGCCATTATAAACCTGGATAGAAAAATAGGTCATTTGTTTAGTTTTTTTAAACTCAAAGATGTTTTACATGGGTAGATACAAATGATAGAATAACATGTCAACATGCATAATGAGGTTGAGAGGGCAGTGCTGCCAGAAAATCCTTCCTCAACCACCTCTGGCCCTGAACACAACCCCTCAGCACGCACGCTTATAAAATATGCAGCACATATTGAATTTTAGATGCAGCCCAGTTTATACACAGCAGCTGTCCCGGGGACTCAGATAGCAAACATCCTAGACAGAGGCTGGAGGATGGTTGACATCCTGCTCTCTTGTCTGTCCGTGCACAAATCCCAAGATGCCAAAACTCAGCTTGTTACTATTCAATTGGCAGTTGCTTTTAACTTAATTGAGATATTTTTTAAATTAGCCCTTGTGTTGTGTCCCTGTCTCTTTACACAGTAGATGATTTTCAAAAACAGATGAGGAACATGTTCTGTCAAAGATAGACAGAGAGAATCGTCTACAGAACTCTGTCTAAGACAGTGTTTCTAATTTGAAGAGGGGAGGACCTATACCAACATTGCAAGCCATACAACTCACCAAGCTCTTCCTGATGGAAATATTGTTTGACAGACACTATCAAAGGGAGGGGAAAAAGAGAGAGAGATGTCCCTTGTTCTCTCCCTCTATTGTGTGTTCTCTGAGGCGTGTTGTATTATAAACACATGTCCATTTTGTAGTGTGAGGGGGTTCAGAGTAGTCGAGTCTCTGCTCTTATCCATGCTTCATTAGGCTCCAGCCAAAACTGGTATGTGGTCTTCTCACCCAGGAAAGCCCCTTGGCAGGAAGCGGGAGGCAAGGGGAGACAGGAGAGACCGGGGAAGGTGAGGAGAGACCAGGGGGAAGGTCGAGGAGAGACCGGGGGGAGGTCGAGGAGAGACCGGGGGGGTAGGTCGAGGAGAGACCGGGGGGTAGGTCGAGGAGAGACCAGGGGGGTCGAGGAGAGACCAGGGGGAAGGTCGAGGAGAGACCAGGGGGAAGGTCGAGGAGAGACCAGGGGGAAGGTCGAGGAGAGACCAGGGGGGAAGGTCGAGGAGAGACCAGGGGGAAGGTCGAGGAGAGACCAGGGGGGAAGGCGAGGAGAGACCAGGGGGAAGGTCGAGGAGAGACCAGGGGGAAGGTCGAGGAGAGACCAGGGGGAAGGTCGAGGAGAGACCAGGGGGAAGGTCGAGGAGAGACCAGGGGGAAGGCGAGGAGAGACCAGGGGGGAAGGTCGAGGAGAGACCAGGGGGAAGGTCGAGGAGAGACCAGGGGGAAGGTCGAGGAGAGACCAGGGGGGGAGGCGGGGAATCAAGGGAGTCCGAGTGAAGCAGGGGAGACGAGTTAGGGAAGCAAGGGAGACGAGAGGCAAGGGAGACTGGAGGAAGCAGGGGAGTCCGGGGGAAGCAGGTGGAAAGAAAGGAGAAACCAGGGGGAAAGCGGGTCGGGCTAGCCCAGCCTAATAAGGTCTGGAAGTCAGGGAGCCTGGACATTTTATAATCCAGAGAGGAATTCCAGCGGGGCATCAGACCTGAGTGGTTGGGGTTTATACACTATAGGAGCTCTGATCCGTGTTCTTCCCATCATTAGCACCGATCCAGGCCTGCAGAGCCTGACCTGGCAGAACAAATTAGTCCACCTGCAGGCCCCCTGCCAGGTTAAGACCCAGGATCCATCTTGTCAGGTTGGCTGGGGCCCGCTTGGTCGGCTTATTAATGAGTACATATTTTCATCCAGAATGAGCTCAACACTCAACTCTCTCTCACCATTCAAATGGATTTCTTTGCTCAAACTTTTTTCTAAAACATAGGGATGCTGTACTGCCTGAACTACTCCTCATTCTAACCACCATGTTGTGCATATGCTCCCCCAGAAACCTTACTGATTCCGCCAACACTTGTCATAACACTAACGATAATGCATGTACAACAAATTGTTCAAGTGTCAAATCAGATTTGGATATGCATCAGTTTCGTTTCAGTGCAGGAGGCGGCACAGCTGTGCACGTTGGTTGTGGGGTTGTGTTATTTAGGAACCAAACAGGTGAAACAGGACTGAAACAGAGAGGGACTACCTGGATTTATCCAATAAGAAGTGATCATTTTCATTTTCCGTTTTGCAATAGTGTGCCCTAATAATTATGACACTGCTTGTCCACTATACTGGAACACTCTGAAGCCTTTGGTTGAGACCTTGAGTGCCTCGGATGCATGATGGTCCTCCCACAACCCTCAATATTTCATTAAAGCAATTAAGAGGGCTGGCGCAGATGCTCCCCCGTTGACAGAATCACTCACTGTTGAGAAACGTCTGCACTATGATGTGTTGCCTGAACCAAACCATTAAAAGAGCATGAAAACAATTGCCCTGTTTGCACCAAGTCTGCTCCTCAACCACAGCTCAGAGCTATTGATGTCAAGTTGGATTAAGAGCGCAGCATTGCGCTCTGGGGCACGGGTCGGACTGTTTTTGCATGTGAATTTACCCATGATGAAGCTGTGGTTCACTAATCTCCTAAAAGCTGATTAATAATACTCAGGAATTCAACCTAACAAGGCTGAAAAGACCAGTCCTAAAATACAGGGTAAAGGGAGGCTGCGACCTGGGGCTGGAGAGGAGGATGGAAGAGGAATATACTGTATAATCCAATTACAAATGGCTGGTGATCCAGCCCTGATTCAGACAGGCATTTCTCACACGCATGACGCTCATGATTTCAGTGCCTATTCTCTGAACAGTTTTGGTGTCACGCCGGGCCCCGCTCCCATCATTACGCACACCGGTCACCATCATTACACGCATCTGCGCAATATTGGACTCATTACTTTGTTGATTGCCCCTCTATATCGGTCCGCTCCTCTGTTTGTTCCCGGTGTCAGCATTAATGTTATGTTTTCCATGTCAAGATGCTGTCCTGTTTCATGTTTGTTTATTAATAAAAAATGTTCACTCCCTGTACTTGCTTCTTAACTCATAGCGTTGGTCCTTATAGAATGCTGACACCACAATTTGAAGAATCAGGGAGTTTTTTGTTTTTGTAGGTGACGTCGGGTCTCAGCTGGCTTGTCGGGCTTCCACGCCTTAGCTGGCTTGAGAGGTTTCCTTGCCTCGGTTGGCTTGGCAGGCTCCCATCCCACATCATGCCTCGTTGGGCACCCACGCCTCAGCCAGCTCGTTGGGCTCCCATCCGACATCACGCCTCGTTGGGCACCCACGCCTCAGCAGTCTCGTCGGGCTCCCATCCCACATCATGCCTAGCCGGCTCGTCGGGCTGCCGTCCGTTCGGGCTCCCATCCCACGTCACGCCGGGCACCCACGCCTCAGGTGGCTCATCGGGCTCCCATCCCACGTCACACCTCGTCGGGCTCCCATCCCACGTCACACCTCGTCGGGCTCCCATCCCACGTCACACCTCGTCGGGCTCCCATCCCACGTCACACCTCGTCGGGCTCCCATCCCACGTTACACCTCGTCGGGCTCCCATCCCACGTTACACCTCGTCTGGCTCCCATCCCACGTCACACCTCGTCCGGCTCCCACGCCTCAGCCGTCTCTCCGGGCTCCCATCCCACATCACGCCCCGTTGGGCACCCACGCCTCAGCAGTCTCGTCGGGCTCCCATCCCACATCATGCCTAGCCGGCTCGTCGGGCTGCCGTCCGTTCGGGCTCCCATCCCACGTCACGCCGGGCACCCACGCCTCAGGTGGCTCATCGGGCTCCCATCCCACGTCACACCTCGTCGGGCTCCCATCCCACGTCACACCTCGTCGGGCTCCCATCCCACGTCACACCTCGTCGGGCTCCCATCCCACGTCACACCTCGTCGGGCTCCCATCCCACGTCACACCTCGTCGGGCTCCCATCCCACGTCACACCTCGTCGGGCTCCCATCCCACGTTACACCTCGTCGGGCTCCCATCCCACGTTACACCTCGTCTGGCTCCCATCCCACGTCACACCTCGTCCGGCTCCCACGCCTCAGCCGTCTCTCCGGGCTCCCATCCCACATCACGCCTCGTTGGGCACCCACGCCTCAGCAGTCTCGTCGGGCACCCATCCCACATCATGCCTAGCCGGCTCGTCGGGCTGCCGTCCGTTCGGGCTCCCATCCCACGTCACGCCGGGCACCCACGCCTCAGGTGGCTCATCGGGCTCCCATCCCACGTTACACCTCGTCGGACTCCCACGCCTCAGCCGTCTCGTCGGGCTCCCATCCCACGTTACACCTCGTCGGGCTCCCACGCCTCAGCCGTCTCGTCGGGCTCCCATTCCACGTTACACCTCGTCGGGCTCCCACGCCTCAGCCATCTCGCCGGGCTCCCATTCCACGTTACACCTCGTCGGGCTCCCACGCCTCAGCCGGCTCGTCAAGCTCCCGTCCCACATCACGCCTCGTCGGGCACCCAAGCCTCAGCCGTCTCGTCGGGCTCCCATCCCACGTTACACCTCGTCGGGCTCCCACACCTCAGCAGTCTCGTCGGGCTCCCATCCCACGTTACACCTCATCCGGCTCCCACGCCTCAGCCGCCTCGTCAGCCGCCCACGCCTCAGGTGGCTCATCGGGCTCCCATCCCACGTCACACCTCGTCGGGCTCCCATCCCACGTCACACCTCGTCGGGCTCCCATCCCACGTCACACCTCGTCGGGCTCCCATCCCACGTCACACCTCGTCGGGCTCCCATCCCACGTTACACCTCGTCTGGCTCCCATCGCACGTCACACCTCGTCCGGCTCCCACGCCTCAGCCGTCTCTCCGAGCTCCCATTCCACGTTACACCTCGTCCGGCTCCCACGTCTCAGCAGTCTCTCCGGGCTCCCATCCCACATCACGCCTCGTTGGGCACCCACGCCTCAGCAGTCTCGTCGGGCTCCCATCCCACATCATGCCTAGCCGGCTCGTCGGGCTGCCGTCCGTTCGGGCTCCCATCCCACGTCACGCCGGGCACCCACGCCTCAGGTGGCTCATCGGGCTCCCATCCCACGTTACACCTCGTCGGACTCCCACGCCTCAGCCGTCTCGTCGGGCTCCCATCCCACGTTACACCTCGTCGGGCTCCCACGCCTCAGCCGTCTCGTCGGGCTCCCATCCCACGTTACACCTCGTCGGACTCCCACGCCTCAGCCGTCTCGTCGGGCTCCCATTCCACGTTACACCTCGTCGGGCTCCCACGCCTCAGCCGTCTCGCCGGGCTCCCATTCCACGTTACACCTCGTCGGGCTCCCACGCCTCAGCCGGCTCGTCAAGCTCCCGTCCCACATCACGCCTCGTCGGGCACCCAAGCCTCAGCCGTCTCGTCGGGCTCCCATCCCACGTTACACCTTGTCGGGCTCCCACACCTCAGCAGTCTCGTCGGGCTCTCATCCCACGTTACACCTCATCCGGCTCCCACGCCTCAGCCGCCTCGTCGGGCTCCCATCCCACATCACGCCTCGTTGGGCACCCACGCCTCAGCAGTCTCGTCGGGCTCCCATCCCACATCATGCCTAGCCGGCTCGTCGGGCTGCCGTCCGTTCGGGCTTCCATCCCACGTCACGACGGGCACCCACGCCTCAGGTGGCTCATCGGGCTCCCATCCCACGTCACACCTCGTCGGGCTCCCATCCCACGTTACACCTCGTCCGGCTCCCACGCCTCAGCCGTCTCATCGGTCTCCCATCCCACGTTACACCTCGTCGGACTCCCACGCCTCAGCCGTCTCGTCGGGCTCCCATCCCACGTTACACCTCGTCTGGCTCTGACGCCTCAGCCGCCTCGTCGGGCTCCCATCCCACGTTACACCTCGTCCGGCACCCAAGCCTCAGCCGGCTCGTCGGGCTCCCATCCCAATGACATGAAAGTATATAGATCAACAGAATTCTGTAAGTTTGACCCATTATTTTAGTAGGTAGAGTATTTGAAAATGAATGGTACTGGTGTTGGAAACAGTATCCCAAGTATGGATTTCCCATGGTATTCCATACTATCACAGTCGATGAGTTTACACAGGAATAATGGTATTACCATCTCACTGTACAAGTGTCTAATCTTCCTGTTGAGCATGACCCCAATGGCAACAAACAATTTACAGAACTTGTGTGGCATTGTTTTCCAACCGGCAGGCGTCTAGCTTAAGCTGTGGGTGTTGCTAGTTTTCCAATGTTGTCAATAAGAACATAATGCCTGATTCTGAAAGCCCAGATAATCCAGGGAATTGCCTGCCAACTCGAAGGCCCAAGTGGAGCGAACTTAACCTAACCTCTGCTTCGCACTAAGCATCCCTGGCTTTACCCTGCTGTGTGGAAGGAAGCACGCTTGGAAGACTGAGCCCTGGTTAATTATGCATTGCTATGTTGGTACTGGATTTATAGAGCATTTATGTGATTGGAAAGCAGCAAGAAATAGAGAGAAGGGCCATTTTCCCTGACTGGGGCGCATTTTACTTTGCCCTATTCATTAGATGGCTGAGGGATGGAAGGCTAGGCTATTAGGGGCTGTAGCTAGCTGCGTCGTTAATGAATAACATTCTGATTTTGATTGGTGCTCCTCTAAATGTTTGTCTTGAACGATGACCTTGGAACGACCTCAATCTAGGAACTAGCAAATTTGTCATTATAATAATAACTAGTAGTAGTACTGCTAGAGTCAACCAATCAATCTTTTTATTCTATAGATGAAGTATGACAGTGAAATGAAAGACAAATATGATGCCCATGTTAATGACTTGAATTTCAATAACTTGACAAAACATTCAATGTTGAATAAGACATGATGTTTTTCTTTAAATGATTTTCTTTTTTGTTCAAGGTACCTCTCCTTGGTTTATCCAACTTGATTCTTGCTCCTAGAGAGAAAAGCAGGAAAAATTCAACACTCAAACACAATAATAAGAACATGCATTCTATACTAGTAGGATTGAGAATAATAGCAATAGCTTGTGGCAACAACAATACATTCAATTAAATGGACATATGGACAATATTGCTTTTGTTGTGGCTTATACAATGCTGCTCATCACAAAAGTACGATATTGTCAGCACCTCTCATCCAGAAAGTAAAACACAATAGCTGGGAAATATTTAGCTGTTGCCAATGGTTACCTCCAACAGTTCAAACAGGGGCAAGTTGGGTTTTCATCCTTCCATTAGTTTCTAGGCAACATAGTTCTGCACTTCAAACCGTACCACTGATAGTCTACAAATAAACATCCTCATTCTCAAATAAACTATATTAATATTATTACGGTAGTTACTATGTGCCTAATATTCTTGGATTGATTATTCAGTATAAATATTATTGATTATAAATATTAGTGAGTATCGTTTTGTCTTGATATGGTAACAACATTAGTAAGTTTAGCAGTTGTAAATGTAGTAAGTGTAACAGCTCCATTTGTCAACGTTGTTGAAATTTCCATATCAAGAAATTACTTATCAATATTGTATGTCATTGTCCATACTACATACAAAGTCTGTTAACATCTAAGGGTTACTACTGTACTCTGTGGGGAAATGAAAACACATTTGCAAAACTGAAAATCTCCCTACAAAAAGGCACTGTAGTGAGTGCAACAGTTCTAACAGTCTTATGTCCTTATGACATAACAAAAGCCTAACAACTACAGCAGGGGTTTGAGATCAGCTTTATTTCTGGCACAGACAATTCATCCTTTTTCCCACAGTTTGATATCAAACTATGTTCTTGAAGAAATATTCCACTGTGCTCCAAGATAAATACTAAGGGAGGACTCCTGAAACAAAGGCTGTGCCACGGTTCCATCAAACATTCATGTCTAGTGCTAGCTGTCCCACTCGAGATCCTGGTCTGAGTCCAGGCTCGGAAGACCCATGGGGTGGCGCACAATTGGCCCAGCGTCTTCCAGGTTAGTGGAATGTTTGTACCCGGCCGGAATGTCCTTGTCCCATCGCACTCTAGCGACACCTGTGGCAGGCCGGGTGTATGCATGCTGACACAGTGGCCAGGTGTACGGTGTTTCCTCCGACACATTGGTGTGGCTGGCTACCAGGTTAAGCAAGCAGTGAGACTTGGCTGGGTCGTGTTTCGGAGGACGCACAACTCTCAACGTTCGCCTCTCCCGAGTCAGTGTTGCAGTGATGGAACAAGACTAACTACCAATTGGATACCACGAAATTGGGGGGGAAAAAGAATGCGCTACAATAACTATATTTTTTACATCTCGGGCTACAGTTTGCTTGTTGAATAAACATAAATATTTACCTCAAAAAAGAAAATCAACATTGTTTCTGATATTAGAATGGGCAGAATATTTATACCACCAAATAGTCCTGTCTAGCTGCATGATTTGCTGTGGTGCAGGCAGGCAGGATTTTAACCCGATAAAGCTTAAATCAACAGGGATAGGACATGCCAGCTCAAGTGCAGGCCATATGCTGATCTCCTTGTGGATTTTGATTAAGGGGCTCAATGCTCACAGGGGTCACGACACTGAACCAAAGGGGGTTTAACCAGGAGCACATGGCAGCCGAGAGTTGGGTTAAGCAGGGGGCCTGCAGTACAGTGGGGTCACAAGGTCATGATTAATGTGTAGGCTGTCAAAAGAGGGTGTCTGCTTAGCACAAGCAGACCCAATGGTTAATGCTACGTAAGCCAACCGAACCGACCCACATCACCCATACAACTGATGACGAGAAAAAATACGACTGGACGATTGTAGTCCGTCTGTGGATGACTGTCACTTATGATGAATGATAAGCTCTCATGCTTGCGGATAGATTATTAACGACAGTGTAATATATCAAATCAAATATATTGTATCACATGCACCAAATACAACAGGTGTAGACATTCATATAAAATGCTTAATATGATTTTTTTGCAGAAAAAATAAAGGAAATAGTAACAATAAAATAACGAGGATATATACAAGGCGCACATCTACTGAGTCAATGTGCAGGGATATGAGGTAGTTGAGGTAATTGACATTATATGTGCATGTAGGTAAGGGTAAAAGTGACTAATAAGGGTAAACAAACAGAGTAGCAGGAGAGTTAAAACGGCAAGCTTCAGTCAGGTGATTCTAGCAATCCCTTCTGGTTAGTTCTAGTCGGGCAGCTTAGTCTCCCATTCTGAGGACCCCCACTTTTGTTAGTGTCTCATTGGTCAAGGTCACGCCAAATTCTTATCATCACATCTCCTTCTGCCTATCAGTAGCCTTGATTCCCGCGACTTCAGTTTCAGTTAGTCTATGACCCCAGCGCACGCTTTGTGGTCAGAAACGTGCTTTCCCCATCCTGATGAGCACATCCACAGTTTTCCCTCCTGCTGAACTTTTCCTCCTGTGGACTGAATCCCTGTATGTCTGATGTTTAATTGTGCGTGCATCTAAACTACCGCACATAGTTAATGCCAGTTCTCACTGAACATGATTCTCAGTTATCTGAACCATGAATAGTCAGATGTGTGTGAGATGTGAACATCTTCCATTTAACTCCCCTTAAGCTGGACATCCACCTCATCCTTGTTCTGACCGGACATTCTGTAGTGGTTACTACCAGTCTTAAGCCAGCACTTAAGATTTCTTATTACATTCACGATCCTTCGATTCTCTAGACCATAACCCTATTTTTCAAGCAGCATATGGAAAGAATGTGAAAGTGTATGAGTAGACCTGGGTGGTATACTGGTATTAATGCACGGACCGGTTCGGGTTTTTACTTTAACTTCTTGACGGTATTAGAATATTTGGTTTGTTAAATGTGATATGCCATGTGTAATGTACATTTTGGTCGTTTACTTGAGTCATCCCTTTCCACTCTCTATCCATGCCGCTTTCCACAGACCTAGCCCCAACTCATGCCACTGAAGGAGCGCATTTGCTGTTCCTCAACCACGAGAAACTTGCGTTCAGTCTGCATGGTCAATGCAGCATATGCAACCTTGTTGATGACAATGATGCAGCTACCACCTTTCCTAATATAAATCCACAAGTGTTCAATAATTAAACTTTGTTTGTGTTTCTTACATCTGCAAACAGCTCATTTGTATTTCCTTAACAAGTTTTAGTTCAACCGCTAATTAGCTAGCTAATAAAATGTTCTGAGTCAGATCAAATGTAGCTAGCTAATACAGCTCGATACCAGTGATGGTGTAGGCCTAAATCAGCATGTTGCTTGTGTGACAGTATCTTCTAACAAAGAGGAATAGGCGAAGCATGAATATGTTGCCTACATGGGCTGCCACAATTAGCCAAGCAAGGGATGTTGGCAAAGTATGCCCTTCAGCCCTCATTTATGATCGAGTTTGCGAGTGTACAATTATGTTCACTCCGGGGCCTGAAACACCCTATAATTCAATTTGGGATGATTGTACATACGCTAAGAAAAGTCTTCCAAAACTTAAAACCAACATCAATATGGAGAAGTCAACATACAAGTGTAAGTAAAAATGTATGTAAATAAGTTTGAAATTGTGCTACTGATACACATGATGGCACAAACACGTATTGTAAAAGTAATTATGTTTTTGTTTGGTTAGCTTTTGGAAACGTTAGCTAGTGTATACAACTTTCCCTGACATCACACTCAATTTACCTGATATCGTCGGATGACTAAAATTCGACATCTTCGGATGCATTGTCTTCTAGCAAAGATATGAAATGCAATCATAATTGACTGAAGCGCACACAAAAAACACACAGCAGCTACCGGTGGTTCAATGATAACTGAAAACCCAACCATGAGACAAACGAGTGACAAAATTAATTCATTCTTCCCTCGCCCTGCAAGTGTCAACTCATCATACATAATGATACATCATTAGAAGTGTCCACTTGGAGGGCTGAGGGCATATTTTATGTGTTTGGAATGCAGCCACGAAGAAAAATTTAATGTAGCCAAAGATTATCTGGTCCCCTAGAAAACACCGACCAACACTATGGTTCCTACCCTGTAGCAATAACTTCTCCCTGGCATGTCAAACAACAAAAAGCTCACTATTACTTATATTAGAACTATATCATTAGAATAAACATATTTACATGATTCCAAAAGTTCACCCAAGTGTTTTGATCTAAAATCACAAGTCAAATCGCAATTGGAACATATTTGGTTAAAAAGACGGCAGAGATGTTTTTGCCAATATCATGCAGCCCTACATGGCATTATGGAAATGATCTCAAATGAGTGCAGGAAATGCAGAAATAGATGAAAATACAGGAAATTGTTTTTGGTTGAAGTTTAATTATTGTATTATTATTGTATTATTGAAAAACAAAATAATGTAAAACACCAAAAATGTAATAATAAAAAATACAGAGATATGATATGTTTGCCATATCGCCCAGCCCTGACTTGCCTAGTTAAATAAAAAGATACACAGGTCATTTTTTGTTGTTTTATAGCCAATTTCCTACAATTCTGCATTTTGCCATGAGGCTAAGATCAAATGTAGCAGTTTTAAAGCAAATGTCCTACATTTCTACACATTTTTCAATGGCTTATGATGTGTTCATATGCTATTTGGGGGCACCCCGATCTCCCCGACGCAAGGGCCCTGCGTTCCAGGTTGGTAATCCAGCCCTGATGCTACAGACTGTCCCACAGCTGCTGTCTATCCAGCATGATAGGACTGGGAATGTTATGTCTTTTGAGGGACTATACATGTCAAATGCAGAGTCAATTTAACAAGCACTTTACAATAGCCCTCAGCCTTTTCTGGGGAAATAGTGTATTGTGTGCATTAATTAATAATGTAATGCAATGTGAGCATGAAGTTACAGTATATGTAACAGATACATTCTAATGTTGAAAAGTACCCTGAGATTAAATTCAGGTTTGTAGCAGTCTTCTCCCTATATGGTACAATAAATGTATAGCAAGTTATGCCTTCTCCCAGAGGCTCCGACCCGCTGCCGTTCATTCTAGTTCTATACGAGAGCTTATCTATTTTTTCACCATGCATGCTGTTAAATTAATTATATTTTAACCATTTGACACCTTAAAACATTTTGACAATAATAAATTATGTCTTTGAATATTAATTTACAGTCCTTAAAGTGTTTCACTCCTTTCTCTGTGGGGATTGCACAGGTGTTAACACGTATGGCTAATTGACAAGCTGAACCAATTAAGGCTTGGCATAAATTAATAGTAGCCTAATACATTATTCTAATAACTCTGCTATACCTACAGAGCTGCATATGGCATGTGCATGGAGCCACAACAATTATCTGCATTTAAAAACTATTTATTTACCTACTCATTGTCTGAATAAGATTTTCTGTATATTTACTAACTTCGAATAACTTCTATCTGCCATAACAAGGGCAACTGTTATCATAATTCTTCACTGCCAGGAGGACCTAGTCTTAGTGATTGTTACTTCAATAAATATGTTCACACCATTGTGCCAACCAGAACCGTACTGTGTTGGCTCAGGTATTTTATTTTTTGCATTGTTATTTCCAGCATAGTTCCAGCAACTATGCTGAATGCGCAACTAGGCCAGCACAGTAAAGCTTAGCTTGGCTTTCTTCAGCTTGGCTCAGTATGGTGAAAGGGCATTACAGTCCTGTCTGTCTCCAAGCCTGAACCTGTCAACCCCCAAACCCACCAATCCCAGCTCAACTCCTCCCTCGGCCTGGCCCGGAGCAGTTGCTATGAAACAATCTTGCATAATTCATTTACCAAGCTGCATGCAAATATGTGGACAATTAACCCCCTTTGTTTGCATAATAAATGTAGATATTTAATGGGAGCTCATCTGCACGCACGCTGCTGGCAGGAACAACACAAAGCAGTGTTATTGTGAGAGAGGCAGAACACACACCCATGTCCATCCTCTCCATGCAATCATTCCCCCCAATACCTGATGTTATAGACGCGCCAGATAGAGACTGAATTAGCCCCAGCACTGCCACACTACTGTAATTACAACCCTGCATGATGCACCAAGAGGCCCATTGATGTGCAGATGAAGATGGCCTGTGTGTGTTGCTCTGAAAGAACCCATGTTTTGGTTGTGCTCCATCAAAAGAACAGCTGGGTTGCCATTTTCTCTCAAATTAGATTTCAACTGAAGCACTGTGCTGTAAAATTCAAAGGCACGTTATCAAAGTTGTTCCCCTTTCATTTATTATAAAGAAGAGGCATGAGGGCAGAGTGACAACTAAATCTAGAGCGATTCAAATTTGGCAAAAGGAGGGAAAAGCTATATCCTCTATTATAAATTTGAAAGGTTGAAAAGGTAAATGGTGGCTTCTATGAATTCTGTCATACACAAAACAGCTGGTATGACTCTGGGGATTTGGATCTGAACTGAAAATTATATTAACTAGTACATATCTGGGTAAACGATTCAAAAATGTCAAATCTACTGCTAACATATTCAACTGCTATACTTCAATGTGTGGGGGAAAAAAACACCAACTGATTAATTGCCAAACCTTTAACTAACCAAGTGTTTCTCCAGTCTTCTCAATTGAGATGACATACTTGAATAAATCCCACTCACACCTTCTCAAACCAACAGAAAAAAATAAATATTCGGAAAAAACAGAAAAAAAAGCAGAAATGTTGAAAAATAATAATAATCACAAAATTAATAAGTAGTTAGTTAAAGCTCAGGTAAAGTTATTACCTCTGTGCAGTATCCTGGGCTTTCAGTAGTCTGTGTAGCTCCTCTCCCTCTGTTTGTTTTCATATGGCAGTTAAAAAAAATATATATTATATAAAAAATAAATAAAAAAAGAGGGTGTTACTCCTTTGTGGGGAAACAGTGGTCAGTGATACCCCTGCCATCACGTGGAGAGACACTGGAGATCCCAAACATAGGCTCCACCCTCTTTGGAACTCAGTGCCCTGAGGATGACATGCAGAGTTAGGGTTGAGGGATAGGGGAGAGCAAGCAAAGCTCAACTCCCCTGAAACCTCACTGCCATCAGGACATCCCCAGTCCCAACCCTGTCATCCAATGAGAACAGTCAAAACATGCCAGTAATAAACAGAACACTGGATATGTAGAATACTTCCTCACATACAATCATAAGACAGTAATCTACCTAATGCTGCATATGTGTAGCATACTCCCTCACGTCCAATCAGAACAGGGCTCTACAGTGCAACCCTTTTACTCACATACACGCCTAAATATTTTGCTATGTGACCCAGAATTTTATTTGGGAGTATCAGTGTGCCTAGAAAAATTGAGGATTCGAGCGTTATTACATCAAATACATCCTAAATTTATTTGTGTGGTCACCTACATTTCTCTCACCTACGTGCTCCTTTTTGTAAATTTTTTTTTTTTAAGAAAAATAGTCCTGCATAATATAGTCTTCTACGCTATACTGGTTGTGTCTCTAATTACTTATTTATTACATAAAAACTATTTAAATAACACATACGGAATCATGTAGGAACCCCCCAAAAAAAGAAAAGTTGAACAAATCAAAATAGATTTTTAGATTCTTCAAAGTAGCCACCCTCTGCCTTGATGACAGCTTTGCACACTCTTGGCATTCTCTCAATCAACTTCATGAGGTAGTCACCTGGAATGCATTTCCAACAGTCTTGAAAGAGTTCCCACATAAGCTGAGCACTTGGCTGCTTTTCCTTCCCTCTTCTCTCTCCCAAACCATCTCAATTGGGTTGAGGCCGGGTAATTGTGGAGGCCAGGTCATCTGATGCGTCACTCAGTCACTCTCCTTCTTGGTCAAATAGCCCTTAAACAATCTGGAGGTGTGTTTTGGGTCATTGTCCTGTTGAAAAACAAATGATAGTCCCATTAAGCGCAAACCAGATGGGATGGCGTATCGCTGCAGAATGCTGTCGTAGCCATACTGGTTAAGTGTGCCATGAATTCTAAATAAATCAGAGTTTCACCAGCAAAGCAAAGCAACCCCACACCATCACACCACCTCCATGCTTCACGGTGGGAACCACACAAGATTATCCGTTCACCTACTCCATGCTTCACGGTGGGAACCACACAAGATTATCCGTTCACCACCTCCATGCTTCACGGTGGGAACCACACAAGATTATCCGTTCACCTACTCCGTGTCTTACAAAGACATGGCGGTTGGAACCAAAGACATCAAATTTGGACTCATCAGACCAAAAAGACAGATTTCCACCGGTCTAATGTCCATTGCTCGTGTTTCTTGGCCCAAGCAAGTCCCTTCTTATTGGTGTACTTTAATAGTGTTTTTTTGTTGCAGCAATTCGACCAGGGAAGCCTGATTCACACAGTCTCCTCTGAACAGTTGATGTTGAGATGTGTCTGTTACTTGAACTCTGGGGGCTGCAATTTATTTGGGCTGCAATCCGAGGTGCAGTTAACTCTGGGTATTCCTTTCCTGCGGTGGTCCTCATCAGATTTACTGACCTTCAAGTCTTAAAGTAATGATGGACTGTCATTTCTCTTTGCTTATTTGAGCTGTTCTTGCAACAATATGGACCTGGTATTTTACCAAATAGCGCTATCTTCTGTATACCAACCCTACCTTGTCACAACACAACTGATTGACTCAAAAGCATTAAGGAGGAAATAAATTCCCGCAATGAACTTAAGGCACACCTGTTAATTGAAATGCATTCCAAGGGACTACCTCAAGAAGCTGTTTGAGAGAATGCCAAGAGTGTGCATAGCTGTCATCGTGGCAAAGGGTGCCTAGTTTGAAGAATCTCAAATATAAAATATATTTTGGTTTGTTTAACACTTTTTTGGTGACTACATGATTCCATAGGTGTTATTTCATAGTTTTGATGTCTTCACTATTACTCTACAACTCTGACAATAAATTCCTACATCATGAAGTGGTACACATAGAATATGTATATGAAACACAAACACGGAGTTTTGGGAACAATTATCAAAATGTGTTACTGTTATTCAAACAATGCTACCTTACCATCTTGTGATTAACTACAGGTATAGACACATATGCTTTTTGACAGAAACCATAGACAGGTTGTAATAAGAGTAGAGTTCTGAAAGGAAAGGAGAGGCAAACAGTGTGACTTCCTAAAGCCTAGTGTGATTTGGATTTATTCAGTGGAACGAGAGACAGCAAGAAAGTAAGGGACCTGGTGTATCAGGGCTCAGAGCCTTTTCAAATGTCTGATTTAGCAGTCAATTGTATAACTCCAAAGACAACCAATTTCATTGAGGGGGTCAGGAGGCAGGCAGGGCTGGAGGGATGACATGGGGACCCTAGTGAGCCGAGAACTGATAGACTTTGGGTCAAAGGGACAGAATTATTTGGGTTGTATAGACAGCCATTTCCTCAAGCCACATGAGATATTACAAGCTGTTATAAATGGCACAGGGAATCCATGCGAGAGTGTTCGAAGTCAATTTTATATTTTCCACCGAAATCCCAATATTGAAAGCTCCAACTAACTAGGGACCAAATAATTAAATTTGACTCCTTTCGAAGGGAAAGGCTGTTCCTCAGTCTCAGCATTGCCTTCAATTTCAGGGTCTGGTTGAGGTCCCAGCTCTAACATAGCATGATAATCATGTCGGATTCCTCCTCGCTTTATTTCAGACAAGTTGGATCTCGGGTTACGGTTGGTCATATGACAGTCATGTCACTGTCACTCATCAAACATGGTTGAAGTTCATGAAGGGTTTGACATCTGTGTATGCTCTTCCACTTGGCCCATAAAAAGTGCATTTCAGTGAGCTATGCCTATATAGGCTACTGTACTGTATGTGTATATGAGTGGAACCCTGTGTCCATGCAAGCTCGCAAACAGACTTGAATAGATTATGGAAGAACAGGTATCCCAATCTGTGAATCCATAGTCAACACAAGGATTTGTTTTAAGACAGTCATACCATGGATCATGTAGCTATTTGATTTTTAGGACACTTTTAGGCATTTATAAAATATTACATTTGGCCTTTCCTAATGTAGCCCATAGAAATGCATTGATTAACATTCATAAATGACAAAAAAGACTTACAACGGATAAGGTTTTGAAGTGTCTGTCGTATATACAATGCTCAAAAAATTAAAGGGAACACTAAAATAACACATCCTAGATCTGAATGAATGAAATATTCTTATTAAATACTTTTTTCTTTACATAGTTGAATGTGCCGACAACAAAATCACACAAAAATGATCGATGGAAATCAAATGTATCAACGCCTGGGCATGCTCCTGATGAACCAACCACTCCTGGACAGTCTGTGGTTGGTTGGTGGATGGAGCGAGACATGATGTCCCAGATGTGCTCAATTGGATTCAGGTCTGGGGAACGGGCGGGCCAGTCCATAGCATCAATGCCTTCTTCTTGCAGGAATTGCTGACACACTCCAGCCACATGAGGTCTAGCATTGTCTTGCATTAGGAGGAACCCAGGGCCAACCACACCAGCATATGGTCTCACAAGGGGTCTGAGGATCTCATCTCTGTACCTAATGGAAGTCAGGCTACCTCTGGCGAGCACATGGAGGGCTGTGCGGCCCCCCAAAGAAATGCCACCCCACACCATGACTGACCCACCGCCAAACCGGTCATGCTAGAGGATGTTGCAGGCGGCAGAACGTTCTCCACGGCGTCTCCAGACTCTGTCACGTCTGTCACATGTGCTCAGTGTGAACCTGCTTTCGTTGGTGAAGAGCACAGGGCGCCAGTGGCGAATTTGCCAATCTTGGTGTTCTCTAAGCACAACCCCCACCTGTGGACGTCGGGCCCTCATACCACCCTCATGGAGTCTGTTTCTGACCGTTTGAGCAGACACATGCACATTTGTGGCCTGCTGGAGGTCATTTTTCAGGGCTCTGGCAGTGCTCCTCCTGCTCCTCCTTGCACAAAGGCGGAGGTAGCGGTCCTGCTGCTGAGTTGTTGCCCTCCTACGGCCTCCTCCACGTCTCCTGATGTACTGGCCTGTCTCCTGGTAGCGCCTCCATGCTCTGGACACTACGCTGACAGACACAGCAAACCTTCTTGCCACAGCTCACATTGATGTGCCATCCTGGATGAGCTGCACTACCTGAGCCACTTGTGTGGGTTGTAGACTCAGTCTCATGCTACAACTAGAGTGAAAGCACCGCCAGCATTCGAAAGTGACCAAAACATCAGCCAGGAAGCATAGGAACTGGGAAGTGGTCTGTGGTCACCACCTGCAGAACCACTCCTTTATTGGGGGTGTCTTGCTAATTGCCTATAATTTCCACCTGTTGTCTATTCCATTTGCAAAACAGCATGTGACATTTATTGTCAATCAGTGTTGCTTCCTAAGTGGACAGTTTGATTTCACAGAAGTGTGATTGACTTGGCGTTACATTGTGTTGTTTAAGTGTTCCCTTTATTTTTTTGAGCAGTGTATATCTAGGAGAAAAGAAAGCTCAGGAAATATACAGAGCCTTCTTTAAGTATTTAGACCCCTGGACTTTTTCCATATTTTATTACGTTATAGCCTTATTCTAAAATGGATAGGATTGTGTCGAGGCACATATTTGAGAAACATTTCTGCAGCATTGAAGGTCTTCAGGAACACAGATCTCTAGAGTTCCTCTGCGGAGATGGGAGAACCTTCCAGAAGGACAACCATCTCTGTCGCACTTCACCAAACAGGCCTTTATGCTAGAGTGGCCAGACAGAAGCCACTCTTCGGTAAAAGGCACATGACGGCACGCTTGGAGTTTTCCTAAAGGCATCTAAAGACTCTCAGACCGTGAGAAACAAGATTATCTGGTCTGATGAAACCAAGATTGAACTCTTAGGCTTGAATGCCAAGCCTCACAACTGGAGGAAACCTGGCACCATCCCTACAGTGAAGCATGGTGGCAGTATCATGCTGTGGTGATGTTCTTCAGGGGCAGGGACTGGGAGACTAGTCAGGATTTAGGGAAAGATGAACGGAGCAAAGTACAGAGATCCTTGATGAAAACCTGCTCCAGAGCACTCAGGACCTCAGACTGGGGTGAAGGTTCACCTTCCAACAGGACAACAACCCTAAGCACACAGCCAAGACAAGGCAGGAGTGGCTTCGGGACAAGTCTCTGAATGTCCTCGAGTGGCTCGGCCAGAGCCCGGACTTGAACCCGATCGAACATCTCTGGAGAGACCTGGAAATAGCTGTGCAGCAACGCTCCCCATCCAACCTGACAGAGCATGAGAGCATCTGCAGAGAAGAATGGGAGAAACTCCCCAAATGCAGGTGTGCCAAGCTTGTAGCGTCATTTCCAAGAAGACTCGATGCTGTAATCACTGCCAAAAGGTGCTTCAACAAAGTACTGAGTAAAGGGTCTGAATACTTATGTAAATGTGATATTTCTGATTTTTAAATTAGCAAACACTTCTAAAAATCTGTTTTTGCTTTGTCTTTACGGGTTATTGTGTGTAGATGAGGGGGGGGGGGGGAAACAATTTCATCAATTTTAGAATAAGGCTGTAATGTAACAAAATGTGCTAAAATTCAAGGGGTCAGACTACTTTTTATTACACACATTTAACCCCTTTTTTGGGGAGGCACAAAACTACCTCCATGCAAGCTGTGGAGCAAAACACCACAGATTGTGAGAATTTCATATTTCCATAGAGTGGTCATATTAGTTTTGTAGGCCAAACCAGTCAGATGTTACAGATGTTTTCCATGAGAACACTGATTTTCAGGATATCTCAGGGTCTGAGAAATACCGCTGTAGCTTGGTGACCTTCCACCTCAGATGCGGAAGGCTGCCATAGGATTGAGACGCAGCCCATGCAAAAAAATAACAATACCTTAAACTGACGGATTTTGATGGGGATTTTTTTTTTTTACTTAGTTTGACACACCAATAGACTCTAGGGGGTTTTAATAGGGTGATGGGCCACCACAAGAACAGCTTCAATGCACCTTGGCATAGATTCTACAAGTGTCTGGAACTCTATTGGAGGGATCCAACACCATTCTTTCACGAGATATTCCATAATTGTGTGTATTTTTGATGGTGGTGGAAAACGCTGTCTCAGGCACCACTTCAGAATCTCCCATAAGTGTTCAATTGGGTTGAGATCTGGTGACTGATACACACACCCTTTAAACTCCCTATGCTCCTTTGAGATGCATCTTTCAAGTCACTGAGGTCCCTTCTTCTAGCCAGGGTAGCCAAAATAATGGGCAACTGGGCATTTTCATACATGACCCTAAGCATGATGGGATGTTAACTGCTTAATCAACTCAGGAACCACACCTGCTTTCAATATACTTTGTATCCCTCATTTACTCAAGTGTTTCCTTTATTTTGGCAGTTACATGTGTGTTGATGTAGTGTTGACTATTTGGCCATCGTTATGTAAACAGTCATTGTGCTTAGGTCTTATAAACACTTCTGCACATTAGTTGCATGCACATGTGAACAATGTAGCCCCGTTATTATATCCAAATGCTGAACAGTGTTACAGTACCATGATTGGACAGGTAAGATCACGTCAAGTAAACATTTTTATCTGAATAAATGTGTCTATCATAGAAAATCTATTGAATCCTTCAAACAAAAGAGAAACCATGAAACTTTCCAGTGCACAACCAACCCCGTCCTCCTCTCTGCAGGCAGCATTGTATTTTGTCAGTCCAATACAACAAAATGGTCTTGTCATATAACAGGTGTTTTGCTGTGAGACAGAAGCTAGTGAAAAATCACAGGAAGCCAACAGATGACAGATGTGCAATTATACTATTTTTACTGCCAGGAGCACAGTATGTGAGAGGGGAATTAGCATCACACCTGTGTATAATTGGCTAAATTAGCTTGTATAATGCCAGCTCTGAATAGTGGTGGACTTCAGGGTGAGGTGTGTGCAATGTTAGAAATCCAGGGTGTTGTTTAGACTCCCGTAGGAAACTTTTCAGGGGAGGAGAGTAACGGTCTGTAATCTTGAGGCTCGGGGCAAAGGAACACTTGTGTGTCCTCATAGTGGTGTTGACAAACAAGGTAAATCAGTTCAGTTAGCCGTACAGTAATGCTCATGTTACACGTCAGAGGGAGAGAGGCTATATAGTTCAGTGTTTGAGACGCCTAAACTGAGTCTCATTACAATATACCATGCCTCGCTTCCCAATTAAATAAATCAGACTATGCATAGTCCTCCTGTAGAATATTGCCATGGATTCATGGCATGTTCTAGTTACTGTGTAGGGTGGCTACTGTACATCATCTGGTCAATGCAATAGGTGAAAAACTGAAGGAGGGACAGGGAGGGGAGATCATTATAGTATTATCTTATATTAGAATGGGACTTCCATACTTTACTTATGGAGGTGCAATGTGCCAGACAATGGCATGCCATAGCTCTCTGTTGTTCATGACAGCTGGTAGGTCCTCTGTTCTGAGACCAGTGTCTCGGCAGATGTTGCCCACGTTTCGTGTCGTCATCCTGGAGGTCTTCGCCTATCAGGGTACCCACAGTACGAGACTGCTGGTGGCCAGCTGGGAATGGGACATGACAGGGAAACCTGGACATATCTCTGACTTTCCTCAGCTACATTTTGTTCAAGTGATGTTTATGAATTTGCAAAAGATCAATCTTGCCAAAGATCATTTTTTGGTTAATTCTGATCAAACATCTCAGATTATGCACACACAAAAATGACACTTTCAGAAACTTAACCCACCCTATTTTATGTGACAAAGAGAATTGTGAAAAGAGGATATTCTGATACAGTATTCCAGGTTAACATTTGTCAAACATCCTTAAAAAAAACGAATGGACCTTGACACTTTCAAAAGCCTGAAATAAAACTAACTATCAAAAGGAATTTATTGTCTATTAGCGCCATCTATTGGTGCAGTGAGACCAAAACCTTTAGCGATACGGAGTTAATAATTTCTGTCCACCAGATGCAGAACATGGCCTTATGAAAATACAATTCATTTAATCATAAAGACGTTATAGACAATTTTGGTTTTATGTAGCTCTATAAAGCAATGTATTCTTAAAGCATAGACAATTTTGGTTTTATGTAACCTGGTGCCCCCAGATACGTTTTTGTTATTTAATCATATTCTCTAATTGAATTAAATATTTCCCTTGACATGTGCACCACACCAATACTTTTCCACAGTACAAGAGTTCCCAGTACCAGTATTTCAGACAATTTTTTTTACCTGAATAAACCTATATAAAAAGACCAGAGTACGCCTGTGAATCAAGTATACTTAGAACATTGTATATTCTAGATAGAAAGTCATAGGGCCTATGTCTCCGTTTGTTTTGTTGCTTCAGAGCCGGCTTAGGGACCCTATTTATTTGTATGAACTCAGTCAGGGTGTCAACTTACTGTTGAGAGTTGGAAAAGTAGAATACACAAGGTGCAACATTGAAATTTGGTTGTGCATCAGCAATTTTTCTGTTATGTCAGTCACTCAATTAGCCATGTTAGCTAACAATTTTTAGATTGGTAAGTCGATAAGTTAGCTGGCTAGACTATCTAAATCATGGCCAAATACCAACAAGGCACATGCCCAGGGGCCCTGAACTCCACGGGACCCGCATTGAATTTGTTAGTCACTGTCACTCAGATATCATTAACATGGCCTTGCACACTCTTGCCTGCATCTAGCTGATCTAGGGTGTAATTATTAGTCCAACAGTTGAAAATTAGAGTTTCTATTGGGCAAATTCAGGTATGTTTATCCTTCTTTCGTTTAAAAAACATTTTTCAACAGAATCGGCAGAATGAGTACACCCCTGATCACACGCAAACACAGTTTACTTTCATAGCAACCACATAAAAACAGTATGATCACTTTGCTTGTTGTGTGTATATATAAAATTCCTTATCGTAACTATCTACACGCTCTCCTCCTCACCTTTTCCCTTCGCTTGTGGACTTCAGTGCACAACACATCAGCTGTCTGTGAACAGGCAAAAGAAAAAAAAAACTTTTCAAGCCAAACCTTCATATTATGACCGCTAACCACTACACACAGCCTACATCGTTGTCACGTCATAGTCAACATACTAGACCTATCGCATTAGTAACCACCTACAATCATGCAGTATCTTGTACAGTCAGAAAGCAGTTCAGCAGCTACACCGGCAGGCCACAGCGGCAATACATAAATCAAACCAAAAGCTTACCTTATCTTGGAAGAGTTCCGGTGTTGGATGGCCATAGCCGGCTGGCTAACATAGCATCCCTCTCTGAGCCAGGTAGGATAAACTAGGTAGCTGCATTCACTAGCTAAGTGAAAGTTTACAAATAAATAAATAAATACAACCAAATATAGCTAGCTAGCTCTCTTGCTTCTCCTTTTTTGTTCAAAACTGTCAAATTGTCATCTTTCACTCTCTGAGTCAACTACTTACATTTTATGCACTGCAATGCTTGCTAGCTGTAGCGTATACTTTCACTACTAGATTAATTCTCGGATCCTTTGATTGGGTGGATAATGTCAGTTCATGCTGCAAGAGCTCTGATAGGTGGGAGGACATCCTCCGGAAGTTGTCATAACTACGGTGTAAGTCTATGGGATGTGTGACAACCATGAGCCTCCTAGGTTTTGTATTGAATTCAATGTACCCAGAGGACAGAAGCTAGCTGTCCTCTGTTTACACCATGGTGCTAACCTATAGAGTGCTGCTGAGGGTAATGTAGACCTTCATAGTAAAACAGTGTGTTTTAATCTATTATTTGGGGACGTTAATATATTTAGTATAGTTTTAGCTAAAATGTGTAACTTTTTAAAACTGTCACTATTTTCATTTTTATGAAATTCACTTGAGATATGGCCGTGTGTGACACTAACCCTATAAAAATGTGTATAATTTTTTTAAATTATTGTTTCTTATTGGTATGAAAGATAAGCAATGCTTGATTTGGGCAGGAGTTAACCATAGCTGAGTACCAGCACCTTACATGTTCTACTGCCTGAGCTCCTGTTCCTTTTACAGAATATTAGCTCAAACGTATTGTGGAGCTCCTGCACCTAAATATTAACAGTACTGGCACCATATTTCAGTCCCAAATCAAGCACTGAATATAAGGTCCTTATGCTTCCACAACCGTACCGCAAGCAATGCTTGTTCATGTTCACACCGAGTGTCAGGGCTCTTAACAAAACCCCGCCTTACATAAGACGCCTTCGTCCAATGACTTATGTGTAATGTAATGGAACCGAGGGTCACGATCACGGACTGGAGCCGGACCTGTATTGCTTACTTAGTCTATATTTCAACATGACTATAATTAAATCAAATTTAATGGCTCCCCTCCCAGATCTTGTAGAAACATGAATATCAGTGGACTATATGCATTCGTTTCTGTTTTTATTTACATTTTCAGATAGGCTTTTATTCTGAAAATAATTAGCAGATTCTACCGGAAATCAACGTTGTGACTCTTCCCATTTCCGAATGTTTTGGTTCGGTTTGAAATTTACCCTCCACGAAGGGCGACGAGGGAAATTTAAAATAATGGAAAACCAAAGAAACTAGATTAAGTCCATATAAATCAAGTAAAAGTAAGATGCACGTTTTCATTCAATGTGTATAGTAGATAACTAGATTTTAGCTATGCGCTTCTGTAACATACTTTATTAATTAGCTAGCTACTTAGCAAGCGAATGTGTTAACATATCATTGGCTTGTATTTTTGGAGAACACTCGAGAACGTCATTCGAGAACGTCATTGGGTCATAACACGAATGCGTAGATCTCGTTGCTACTTATATAATGCAGATAACGACTATGAGGAAGACTTTTGTAAAAAAAAATGCATCTAAGCTGAAGATATTTCTAAATGCGCACGCATACCCATACATAGCTCTGGTTCACCGCTCTGGCACGTTTCCCCCCAGTTTTGTTTAGTCATTGTATTCAGTATACTTTCGTAACTCACCAACGTGAAGATATTGCTAGAGTAATTTCAAACTTTTCTCTGTCCACTAAAACGACTTGGGCATTTTATCAGCTGATGAGCCATCTTTGGCTGTATGGAACTGAAACCTGCAATTCGGGACGTTCCCACATGTGGACGTTCCCACATGTGCCCCCCCCCCCCGAAAAAAAGAATCGAGTATCCCATTGGTTCCTTCATGAACCACACCCCTCGAACATCCCTTTTGTTCCATCTCATGCTTGTGTGAAACTTTTGGATGTGGGTCAAAAGGGAAATACAAGTATTCTCTTTGAGTTTTTTGTGCCCCTGCCTACTGTGTACCGGTGTCCTCCTTAGGACTAGCTTGCTAAGCTAGCACACTGGGTCCTTCGCTCCCGCCAGCTGAGCACTTGCTCTCGTCATCGTTAACAGAACTGCGGGATAACTGCCGGACAGGCGGGGGCGGTAGCTAGCAACGGTTGTCCACCCCTCTTCTCTGGAGTTTATCGGCGGTTGGCATCCAACGTTACGGTGCATTACTGGATCTAGGTTACTGGACCTATAAAAGGAGGGGTTGAACGCCCAGAATTGCGGGTTGCAGTTACACCCTTCTCGCTGCATGCTCATCCGACATGTGCATGGACCAGAGCTAACATACCCGGAGAGTGGGTCCTGGCCCACCTGCATAAAGTAAAAAATGGAGCCAATGTATTCCCAGACAGTTTCATGCAAATAGCTATGATTGTCTGTAGTGCCCAAGGTATGACATTCCATGCAACAGTAAGGTATTTGAGGTTCGCTCAATTCAGCTTGTAGTTTGCACTTTTGGGACTATTCCACTTGTTCCATTCTACAAGGCAAACTAGCATAAGTTAAGCACAGCTCCAGTATTTGACATGTATCACAGTCTGGTATCTTGAAAGTTTGCTGATACAGCTATTACATTTATTTTTCAGGCAATTTTCATGTGAAGAATCGAGGTCCTCTTACTATTAAAAATGAAGAGGAGGATTCGGAGATCCGAGCAGGAATACTTAGACTGTGAGTAATCAGTATGAAGGCCACTATGTTGTTGTAGTATAACATTTTATCACTTTTTTTCAACACTTTGACTTTGATGACAATGGTGAGAACACACATAATTTACATTAACATTTAAGTCATTTAGCAGACGCTCTTATCCAGAGCGACTTACAAATTGGTGCGTTCACCTTAAGACATCCAGTGGAACAGCCACTTTACAATAGTGCATCTAAATCTTTTAAGGGGGGGGGTGAGAAGGATTACTTTATCCTATCCTAGGTATTCCTGAAAGAGGTGGGGTTTCAGGTGTCTCCGGAAGGTGGTGATTGACTCCGCTGTCCTGGCGTCGTGAGGGAGTTTGTTCCACCATTGGGGGGCCAGAGCAGCGAACAGTTTTGACTGGGCTGCGCAGGAACTGTACTTCCTCAGTGGTAGGGAGGCGAGCAGGCCAGAGGTGGATGAACGCAGTGCCCTTGTTTGGGTGTAGGGCCTGATCAGAGCCTGGAGGTACTGAGGTGCCGTTCCCCTCACAGCTCCGTAGGCAAGCACCATGGTCTTGTAGCGGATGCGAGCTTCAACTGGAAGCCAGTGGAGAGAGCGGAGGAGCGGGGTGACGTGAGAGAACTTGGGAAGGTTGAACACCAGACGGGCTGCGGCGTTCTGGATGAGTTGTAGGGGTTTAATGGCACAGGCAGGGAGCCCAGCCAACAGCGAGTTGCAGTAATCCAGACGGGAGATGACAAGTGCCTGGATTAGGACCTGCGCTGCTTCCTGTGTGAGGCAGGGTCGTACTCTGCGGATGTTGTAGAGCATGAACCTACAAGAACGGGCCACCGCCTTGATGTTAGTTGAGAACGACAGGGTGTTGTCCAGGATCACGCCAAGGTTCTTAGCGCTCTGGGAGGAGGACACAATGGAGTTGTCAACCGTGATGGCGAGATCATGGAATGGGCAGTCCTTCCCGGGAGGAAGAGCAGCTCCGTCTTGCCGAGGTTCAGCTTGAGGTGGTGATCCGTCATCCACACTGATATGTCTGCCAGAGATGCGATTCGCCACCTGGTCATCAGAAGGGGGAAAGGAGAAGATTAATTGTGTGTCGTCTGCATAGCAATGATAGGAGAGACCATGTGAGGTTATGACAGAGCCAAGTGACTTGGTGTATAGCGAGAATAGGAGAGGGCCTAGAACAGAGCCCTGGGGGACGCCAGTGGTGAGAGCGCGTGGTGAGGAGACAGATTCTCGCCACGCCACCTGGTAGGAGCGACCTGTCAGGTAGGACGCAATCCAAGCGTGGGCCGCGCCGGAGATGCCCAACTCGGAGAGGGTGGAGAGGAGGATCTGATGGTTCACAGTATCGAAGGCAGCCGATAGGTCTAGAAGGATGAGAGCAGAGGAGAGAGAGTTAGCTTTAGCAGTGCGGAGGGCCTCCGTGATACAGAGAAGAGCAGTCTCAGTTGAATGACTAGTCTTGAAACCTGACTGATTTGGATCAAGAAGGTCATTCTGAGAGAGATAGCGGGAGAGCTGGCCAAGGACAGCACGTTCAAGAGTTTTGGAGAGAAAAGAAAGAAGGGATACTGGTCTGTAGTTGTTGACATCGGAGGGATCGAGTGTAGGTTTTTTTCAGAAGGGGTGCAACTCTCGCTCTCTTGAAGACAGAAGGGACGTAGCCAGCGGTCAGGGATGAGTTGATGAGCGAGGTGAGGTAAGGGAGAAGGTCTCCGGAAATGGTCTGGAGAAGAGAGGAGGGAATAGGGTCAAGCGGGCAGGTTGTTGGGCGGCCGGCCGTCACAAGACGCGAGATTTCATCTGGAGAGAGAGTGGAGAAAGAGGTCAGAGCACAGGGTAGGGCAGTGTGAGCAGAACCAGCGGTGTCGTTTGACTTAGCAAACGAGGATCGGATGTCGTCGACCTTCTTTTCAAAATGGTTGACGAAGTCATCTGCAGAGAGGGAGGAGGGGGGGGGGAGGAGGGATTCAGGAGGGAGGAGAAGGTGGCAAAGAGCTTCCTAGGGTTAGAGGCAGATGCTTGGAATTTAGAGTGGTAGAAAGTGGCTTTAGCAGCAGAGACAGAAGAGGAAAATGTAGAGAGGAGGGAGTGAAAGGATGCCAGGTCCGCAGGGAGGCGAGTTTTCCTCCATTTCCGCTCGGCTGCCCGGAGCCCTGTTCTGTGAGCTCGCAATGAGTCGTCGATCCACGGAGCAGGAGGGGAGGACCGAGCCGGCCTGGAGGATAGGGGACATAGAGAATCAAGGGATGCAGAAAGGGAGGAGAGGAGGGTTGAGGAGGCAGAATCAGGAGATAGGTTGGAGAAGGTTTGAGCAGAGGGAAGAGATGATAGGATGGAAGAGGAGAGAGTAGCGGGGGGAGAGAGCGAAGATTGGGACGGCGCAATACCATCCGAGTAGGGGCAGTGTGGGAAGTGTTGGATGAGAGCAAGAGGAAAAGGATACAAGGTAGTGGTCGGAGACTTGGAGGGGAGTTGCAGTGAGGTTAGTGGAAGAACAGCATCTAGTAAAGATGAGGTCGAGCGTATTGCCTGCCTTGTGAGTAGAGGGGGAAGGTGAGAGGGTGAGGTCAAAAGAGGAGAGGAGTGGAAAGAAGGAGGCAGAGAGGAATGAGTCAAAGGTAGACGTGGGGAGGTTAAAGTCGCCCAGAACTGTGAGAGGTGAGCCGTCCTCAGGAAAGGAGCTTATCAAGGCATCAAGCTCATTGATGAACTCTCCGAGGGAACCTGGAGGGCGATAAATGATAAGGATGTTAAGCTTGAAAGGGCTGGTAACTGTGACAGCATGGAATTCAAAGGAGGCGATAGACAGATGGGTAAGGGAGAAAGAGAGAATGACCACTTGGGAGAGATGAGGATCCCGGTGCCACCACCCCGCTGACCAGAAGCTCTCGGGGTGTGCGAGAACACGTGGGCGGACGAAGAGAGAGCAGTAGGAGTAGCAGTGTTATCTGTGGTGATCCATGTTTCCGTCAGTGCCAAGAAGTCGAGGGACTGGAGGGAGGCATAGGCTGAGATGAACTCTGCCTTGTTGGCCGCAGATCGGCAGTTCCAGAGGCTACCGGAGACCTGGAACTCCACGTGGGTCGTGCGCGCTGGGACCACCAGATTAGAGTGGCCGCGGCCACGCGGTGTGGAGCGTTTGTATGGTCTGTGCAGAGAGGAGAGAACAGGGATAGACAGACACATAGTTGACAGGCTACAGAAGAGGCTACGCTAATGCAAAGGAGATTGGAATGACAAGTGGACTACACGTCTCGAATGTTCAGAAAGTTAAGCTTACGTAGCAGGAATCTTATTGACTAAAATAATTCAAATGATACAGTACTGCTGAAGTAGGCTAGCTGGCAGTGGCTGCGTTGTTGTTGTTCTATCTCTCTATAGTGCTGTTTCTTGTATTATGGTCTCTTGTTTCTTTAGAGGTTTCACTTTGTTGTCCTTTTTTAATCAAACAACCCTACCCAAAAGTTAAGGTACTTGTTTATTTACATTGAACTTGAAATGTCTTCTTTCTATTTTAAGGTTGTGCACTTTGTAAATGCAGTGAGAATTGTCCAGACAAATATGGCGAGAAGATCACACTTAAGTCACAGGAACTCACTGTGCACTACTTTTGCCTGGTAAGAGAGAGAGAGAGTGTGTGTGTGTGTGTGTGTGTGTGTGTGTGTGTTAGAATTACTCATTGTTCATGAATTATGGCCTAGCTCAAACCAAAATATCTTGTCATTGCGGAATACTATTACTCAAAACAGTAATAGTTTTTGTTTTATCATTCAGTTGCTTACTGAAGGGACCTTAAATGTACAGAATGTTTACAATGTCAGATGAAAGGTGGCAACTTAAATTCCCTGGTTTTCCAGGAATCTTGGTTAGAGGACTCTGGATTTTCTGCTTATTCCCTCCTGATTCCGGCAGTCCTCCAACCGGGATTTCCGGAAAACCAGGGAATTTATTGAAAGTTGATGGAATTTTGCAATCCTATTCATAGGTTTTTATATTCCAGCTGATGTCAAGCGGCGTGTATCAGCGTGGAGAGGAAAACGAAGGGATCTATGGCTTCTTGGTGGATGACATTAAACAGGAGGTTCGCAGATCCTCCAGACTAGTAAGTCAGTGTGTTCATTCATATTGAGGGCGTATTTATTTAACCTACTTTCATTATAGGCAAGGTACCATTTAGCCCTTGATTATGACTCAACAGTCTACCTCTGAAAATAACATATTGTTTCAAGTTGTAATGTCACATGCGCATGTGCAGTGAAATGCCTTTCTTGCGAGCTCAAAACCCAACAATGCAATAGTCAATAACATTGTAATACAACAAATAACATAAGTTAGATCAAAAACACAAGAACTAGAAATAAGAAGAATATGAGAAAGTAAGTAAGAATACTATAAATAGGGTCAGTCAGTTCCAGGACCATATCTACAATCTGTAGGGAAACTGGAGTGATAGCTGTAGATCAGGGATCTGGCGGCCTGCATTTGATTTTATTTGGCCCAAGTTTTCTGAGCAAGACAATCATTATGTTTTAGGCAAATATACAGTACCAGTCAAAAGTTTGGACACACCTACTCATTCAAGGGTTTTTCTTTATTTGTACTATTTTCTACATTGTAGAATCATAGTGAAGACATCAAAACGCTGAAATAACAAAGGTAGGGGTGGTATACAGAAGATAACCCGTAAAAGACAGAGTTCATATTATTGCATGAACAGCTCAAATAAGCAAAAATAAATTACAGTCCCATCATTACTTTACGACATGAAGGTCAGTCAATCCGGAAAAAGTCAAGAACTTTGAACGTTTCTTCAAGTGTAATATTCTCTGTTTCATGGAAACATGGCTCTCTCGGGATATGTTGTCAGAATCGGTTCAGCCACCGGGCTTCTCCATGCATCGCGCCGACAGAGATAAACACCTCTCTGGGAAGAGGAAGGACGGGGGTGTATGCTTTATGATTAACGACTCATGGTGTAATCATAACAACATACAGGAACTCAAGTCCTGCTCACCCAACCTAGAATTCCTTACAATGAAATGCTGGCCATTTTACCTACCAAGAGAAATATTGTCAGTTATAGTCACAGCTGTGTATATTCCCCCTCAAGCGAACACCAAGACGGCCCTCAAGGAACTTCACTGGACTCTATGTAAACTGTAAACCATATATCCGGAGGCTGCATTTATTGTAGCTGGAGATTTTAATAAAGCAAATTTGTGAAAAAGGCTACCTAAATTCTATCAGTATATTGATTGCATGACTCGCAGGGCTAATACTCTCGATCACTATTACTCTAACTTCCGCGATGCATATAAAGCCCTCCCTTCGGCAAATCCAACCACGATGGCATCTTGTTCGTTCCGTCTTATAGGCAGAAACTCAAACAGGATGTACCAGTGACGAGAACCATTCAACGCAGGTCTGACCAATCGGAAGCCACACTTCAAGATTGTTTTGATCACGCGGAATGGAATATGTTCCGGTCAGCCTCAGAGAACAACATCGACCTATACGCTGACTCTGTGAGTGTGTTTATTAAGAAGTGCATTGGAGATGTTGACTATTAAAACCTACCCAAACCAGAAACTATAGCTGAATGGCGGCATTCGCGCAAACTGAAAGCGCGATCCACCGCATTTAACCATGGAAAGAGGTCTGGAAATATGGCTACATTTAAACGGTGTAGTTATTCCCTCTGCAAGGCAATCAAACAACCGAAATGCCGGTACAGGGACCAGGTGGAGTCGCAATTCAACGGCTCAGACACAAGACGTATGTGGCAGGGTTTACAGGAAATCACGGACGTCAAAAATAGCCACGTCACAGACATCACGCTTCCAGACAAACTAAATACGTTATTTGCCCACTTTGAGGATAATACAGTGTCACTGTCACGACTTGCTAACAAAGATGGCGCCCCCCCCTCTACTTCTCAGTGGCTGACGTGAGTAAAACATTTAAACTTTTTAACCCTCGCAAGGCTGCTGGCCCGGACGGTATCCCTAGCGCGTCCTCAGAGCATGCGCAGACCAGCTGGCTGGTGTGTTTACGAATATATTCAATCGCAGTCTGCTGTCCCCACATGCTTCAAGATGGCTACCATTGTTCCTGTACCCAAGAAGTCAAAGTTTGCATACTGCCCCAACGGGTCCACAGATGACGCAATCGCCATCACACTGCACAGTGCCCTATCCCATCTGGACAAGAGGAATAGCAATGTAAGAATGCTGTTCCTGGGTCTCAACCCCTCCCTGTGCAACTGGGTTCTGGACTGTCTGATGGCCGCCCCCAGGTGGTGAAGATGGAAAAAACGTCTCCACTTCGCTGACCCTTAACACTGGGGCCCCACAAGAGTGTGTGCTCAGCCTTCTGTGAAGGCTTTCTACTAGATGTTGGAACATTGCTGCGGGGACTTGCTTCCATTTAGCCACAAGCATTTGTGAGGTATGGCACTGATGTTGGGCGGTTAGGCCTAGTTCATCCCAAAGGTGTTTGATGGAGTTGAAGTCAGGGCCCTGTGCAGGCCAGTCAAGTTCTTCCACACCGATCTTGACCAAATCCATTCCTGTATGGACCTGATTTGTGCACTGGGGCAGTGCCATGCTGAAACAGGAAAGGGCCTTCCCCAAACTGTTGCCCCAAAGTTGGAAGCACAGAATCGTCTAGAATGTCATTGGAGTGTATGCTGTGGTGTTACGATTTCCCTTCTCTGGTCTAAAGGGCCTAGCCCGAACCATGAAAAACATCCCCAGACCATTTTTCCTTCTCCACCAAACTTTACAGTTGGCACTATGCATTCGGGCAGGTAACGTTCTCTTGGCATGTGCGGCTACTTGACCATGGAAACCCATTTCAAAAAGCTCCCGACTAACAGTTTTTGTGCTGACTTTGCTTCCAGAGGTAGTTTGGAACTCGGTAGTGAGTGTTGCAACTGAGGACAGACAGTTTTTATGCGCTTCAGCACTCAGCAGTCCCGTTCTGTGTGCTTGTGTGGCCTATGACTTTGCGGTTAAGCTGTTTTTTCTCCTAGACATTTCAACTTCACAATAACAGCACTTACAGTTGACTGGGGCAGCTCTAGTAGGGCAGAAATTTGACGAACTAACCTTTTGGAAAGGTGGCATCCTGTGACGGTGCCACGTTGAAAGTCACTGAAATCTTCAGTAAGGTCCTTCTACTGTCAATGTTTGTCTATAGAGATTGCATGGCTGTGTGCTCAATTTTATACACCTGCCAGCAACGGGTGTGGTTGAAATAACCGAATCCACTAATTTGAAGACGTGTCCACATACTTTTGTATATACATTGCCTTCGGAAAGTATTCATTCCCCTTGACTTTTTCCACATTTTGTTACCTTACAGCCTTTTTCTAAGTTGTTTTCCTCATCAATCTACACACAATACCTGATAATGACAAAGAATAAACAGGTTTTTAGACATTTTTGTTAATTTATATATATTTTTTTAACTGAAATATCACATTTGCATAAGTGTTCAGACCCTTTATTCAGAACTTTGTTGAAGCACCTTTGGCAGCGATTACAGCCTTGAGTCTTCTTGGGTATGATGCTACAAGCTTGGTACACCTGCATTTGGGAAGTTTCTCCCATTCTTCTCTGCAGATCTTATCAAGCTCTGTCAGGTTGGATGGGGAGCTTTGCTGCACAGCTATTTCCAGGTCTCTCCAGAGATGTTAGATCGGGTTGCAGTCCTGACTCTGGCTGGGCAACTTAAGAACATTTAGAGACTTGTCCCGAAGCCACTCCTTCGTTATCTTGGCTGTGTGCTTAGGGTCGTTGTCCTGTTGGAATGTGAACCTTCGCCCCAGTCTGAGGTTGTGAGTGCTCTGGAGCAGGGTTTCATGTAGGATCTCTCTGTACTTTTCTCTGTTCATCTTTGCCTTGATCCTGACTAGTCTCCCAGTCCCTGCCGCTGGAACACATCCCCACAGCATGATGCTGCCACCATCATGTTTCACCGTAGGGATGGTGCCAGGTTTCCTTCAGACGTGATGTTTGGCATTGAGGCCAAAGAGTTCAATCTAGGTTTCATCAGACCAGAGAATCTTATTTCTCATGGTCTGAGAGTCTTTAGGTGCCTTTTGGCAAACTCCAAGTGGGCTGTCATGTGCCTTTTACTGAAGAGTGGCTTCCGTCCAACCACTACCACAAAGGCCTGATTGGTGGAATGTTGCAGAGATGGTTGTCCTTCTGGAAGGTTCTCCCATCTCCACAGAGGAACTCTGGAGCTCTGTCAGAGTGACCATCGGGTTCTTGGTCACCTTCCTGACCAAGGCCCTCAGTTTGGCTGGGCGGCCAGCTCTAGGAAGAGTCTTGGTTGTCCCAAACTTCTTGCTGCAGACATTTTTTTGTACTCTTCCCCAGATCTGTCTCGACACAATCCTGTCTCTGAGCTCTACGGACTATTCCTTCGACCTCATGGCTTGGTTTTTGAACTGACATGCACTTGTCATCTGTGGGACCTTATATAGACAGGTGTGTGCCTTTCCAAATTATGTCAAATCAATTAAATTTACCATGTGTATCAAGTTGTATAAACATCAAGGATTATCAATGATGCACCTGAGCTCAATTTAGAGTCACATAGCAAAGGGTCTGAATACTTATGTAAATAAGGTATTTCTGTGGAAAAAGTCAAGGGGTATGAATACTTTCTGAAGGCACTGTATGATGTATGCATAGGGGTGAGGTGACTAGGCATCAGGATACAGTGGCTTGCGAAAGTATTCAACCCCTTGGTATTTTTCCTATTTTGTTGCCTTACAACCTGGAATTAAAATTGATTTTTGGGGGGTTTGTATAATTTGATTTACACAACACGCCTACCACTTTGAAGATGCAAAAATGTTTTTTATTGTGAAACAAACAAGAAATAAGACACACAAAAAACAGAACTTGAGCATGCATAAATACCCCACATAGTCAATACTTTGTAGAGCCACCTTTTGCAGCAATTACAGCTGCAAGTCTCTTGGGGAATGTCTCTATATGCTTGGCACATCTAGCCACTGGGATTTTTGCCCATTCTTCAAGGCAAAACTGCTCCAGCTCCTTCAAGTTGGATGGGTTCTGCTGGTGTAGAGCAATCTTTACAAGTCACACCACAGATTCTCAATTGGATTGAGGTCTGGGCTTTGACTAAGCCATTCAAAGACATGTAAATGTTTCCCCTTAAACCACTTGAGTGTTGCTTTAGCATTATGCTTAGGGTCATTGTCCTGATGGAATGTCAACCTCTGTCCCAGTCTCAAATCTCTGGAAGACTGAACGGGTTTCCCCTCAAGAATTTCCCTGTATTTAGCGCCATCCATCATTGCTTCAGTTCTGACCAGTTTCCCAATCCCTGCCGATGAAAAGGTGGTGGACCCCTTGCTTAGTGGTGTTGCAGACTCTGGGGCCTTTCAGAACAAGTGTAAATATTCTGAGATCATGTGATCATGTGACACTTAGATTGCACACAGGTGGACTTTATTTAACTAATTATGTGACTTCTGAAGGTAATTGGTTGCACCAGATTTTATTTAGGGGCTTCATAGCAAAGGGGGGAATACATATATGCACGTACCACTTCAGTTTTTGATTTTTTTTTTAAACAAGCTATTTTTTTCATTTCACTTCACCAATTTGGACCATTTTGTGTATGTCCATTACATGAAATCCAAATAAAAATCTATTTAAATTGCAGCTTGTAATGCAACAAAATAGGAAAAATGCCAAGGGGGGTGAATACTTTTGCAAGGCACTGTATATGATAAACAAAGTTGCAGCAGCATATTTAATTATTGTATGTGAGGCTAGAGTCAGTATAAATGTATGTGCATATTATGTGTTTGTGAGCAAATGATGGAGTGAATCTTTGTGTGTTTTGGGGTGTCGGTGTGCGTGAGTGTGTATGGCCCTTTGAGTGTGCGCAGAGACAGTGATAGAAGCTGTTCAGGAGCCTGTTGGTGTCAGCTGTACGACTTTTTGAGGATTTGAGGGCCCATGCCAAACCTGAGGGGGAAGAGTCGTTGTCACGCCGCCTTCATGACTGTGTGTGTGGACCATTTTAAGTCCTTTGTGATTTGGACAACGAGGAACTTGAAGCTCTTGACCTGCTCCACTGTAGCCCCATCGATGTGGTCCACGATAAGCTCCTTGGTCTTACTGACATTAAGGGAGAGGCTGTTGTTCTCGCACCACACTGACAGGTAACTGGTCTACCACTGTCGTGTTGTCAGCAAGCTTAATGATGGTGTTGGAATCATGTGTGGACACGCAGTTGTCGGTGAACAGGGAGTACAAGAGGGGACTAAGCACACACCCCTGTGGGTGATGAGTTTGGAGGGGACAATGGTGTTGAACTCTGAGGTGTAGTCAATTAACAGCATTTTCAGATAGGTATTCCTCTTATTTAGGTGGGTGAGGGCAGTGTGGAGTGCAATTGAGATTGCGTCGTCTGTGGATCTGTTGGGGCGGTATGTAAATTGGAGTGGGTCTAGGGTGTCTGGGATGATGGAGTTGATGTGTGGCATAACCAGCCTCTCAAAACACTTCATGATTACAGATGTGAGTGCTACAGGGCAGTACTGTAACGTTAGGCTCCTTTAAGAGTACAGGGCTAGGTACCATTCAACCTCTTCAGCTCAGCAGGCACTTTGAGTGATGCTTGTCACCATGGAAATATAGTATAAGACATGCACAATATGTTCTATTTAATTCTGTGCTTTCCATGGCCAACATGGCCTCAGCTGTTTCGGTAGAGGAGAGTTTACACAGTGGCTTGACACCAGGTAGAGGTCAGGAGCTTGATCACTCACCGAGCAGAAACTTTTCGACTAAGGCTGATAGGCTCACTCAGCACCAACAGTAGTGCCGTCCATACAAGTTATTTAGTATGATGTATGGTTGTATTAGGGTTACCCTAATCCTAGAGCATTTGTCCACTCCAAGACTAAGCGGCACTTTTATTACAGATGTTTTAGATGTTGCCTTCAATCGTTTCTGATTGCTTGGATTCTTGTTCAAAAACATCATTATCATGTCCTAAATGTACTTCTTTGCTTTCTGTGTACCCTGTGTTTAGAAATGTGCAGTCTGCAAGAAGAATGGTGCTTCAGTTGGGTGCTACGTCAAAAGCTGCCAGAAAAAGGTCCATTTTCCATGTGGCAAACAACACCAATTCATCTTTCAATTCACAGATTTATTTCCGTAAGTGACGATGATTATATATCACCAGTATGTATTAGAGCTGGGACGTAATCCGAAAATGATCAACACCGACATTGCCTTCCTCTTACCGAAGCATTTTGCATATGGCGGTAATTTTGCTACAGAACATTATTGTAGATTGTTCTAAAACCATTATTTGGTCAACAGTTATAGCCTGTGCATTATGTTGATTCCTGCTATGAAAGTGTGTATCTACCCCGGTTTCGCTGTCGACAGCTGACTCTCACTCCCTTTTCGCACTATTGCGCTCCTGAGGAGGGAGAGATGCAGAAGCACAAGCATATGATCGTTGCTTAAAATTTAATTGCGGGAGAAACGCAGTTTTCAAAGCAACTATTGTTATTCTAGTAACAGAGGAGAGACAACTTTCTGTGACTATATACTCTATTTCTCAGCTCTTAATATTAAGTTCAGGACGACACCACTTTACAACCAGAGTAGGCCGTAGTATGGTTTTGATACGACCGCGGAGCTGAGCTAGCCATTTGCAGTGAATAGGCCTACATAAATAGCCTAGGAATACTGCTGGAAAGTACTGATTTACTGATAGATTAATCAATTAGCCTACATGGCTATCTAGCGACAATATCATATTTAGATTTAGCAATCTAGCTGTCTTTGAGTTGCCATTTCCTCAGTTGGTGAATAATATAGTCTATAGGCCAATATACAGAGAGATGTCGGCAAATTCTCTGAAGAGCCTAACATAAATGTGATAATTCTGGATCTATTTTGACAAGCTGCATATCAAAATATCAATCATGCATTCCCTGGATATGTTAGATGAAATAGCTTTCTGTTTAAATAGTAGGCTCCCATCTCAGGTGTCTAACTTGGCACTGAAAAACCCCCATCTAGAGCCCTGCCACTAATGGAAAGTTATTGTTATCTAGTAAAATAGTTAAATGTATTACGATATTACTTTTGATCCATATTGCCCAGCTCTAGTGTGTGTTGTCTAGAGATTCTAAACATAATAGACAGCAGCCATGGCAAACGCAGTAACAGGGGATAATTAGGCTCAGCTCTTGTTTTAGAGATTACAAATATATAATTCATTCAAAAACAGTAAATTCATATTCGCCTTCATCAGAATGAAATTACAGCTGTGCCTATTTTCTCCTTGTGAACTTTATTTTTGTTTTTAATTTAATCTTTAACTAGGCAAGTCAGTTAAGAAAAAAATATGATTTACAATGACGGTCTAACAAAAGGCCCCTTGCGGCAACGGGTGCAGGGATAAAACATTCAATAAAAATATAGGACAAAACACACATGACAAGAGAGACACCACAAAACACTGCATCAAGAGAGACCTAAGACAACAACATAGCATGGCAGCAACACATGACAACACAGCATGGTAGCAACACAACTTGACAACAACATGGTAGCAACACAGCATGGCGGCAGCACAACGTGGTAGCAGCACAAAACATGGTACACACATTATTGGGCACAGACAAAGGGCAAGAAGATAGAGACAACAATACATCACGCGAAGCAGCCACATCTGTCATTAACAGTGTCCATGATTGAGTCTTTGGCTACGCCTCTACTTTTAGTTGGTTGAAGTACTCTCATCTCTTGGAAACATTAACAACAAGCCATGCTTTATACCATGGTGCGTCTCTGATTCTATTCCCCCAGGTCCTACTGTAAGGATCACAGTCCCACCCAGTCCTTGCCAGTGTCGGCTTGTGTCAGTGAGCCTATGTCCTGCTCAGTGTGTCTGGACCCCATAGAGCCTGTCCTCTCCTACTCCATTCTCAAGTGTCCTGCCTGCCATGGCAGCTGGTTTCACAGAGACTGCGTGCAGGTAGCTACATCCCAGACTAGCAATGGCCATCTTGGGTGAATATGGGAATACATGATTTTTCATACTACATAAAGGGTGTTGTAACAGTTCCCTGCAATGTGCTACAATGTGCATAACCCTTATTTCTTCCCTCTATATGGCATTACATTTGCATATATGGGCTTTGTGAAGCATCTATGATGGCCGTATAAAGAGTTTATGAAGGCTTGTAAGTAACTACATGCATTCTCTTATTTATTTCCTATGTATTCCTCCAGAACCAGGCTCATAGCGCTGGCATGTTCTTCTTCAGATGCACTCTGTGCAACAACAAGGACATGTTCCAGCAGGAGATGCTCCAGATGGGAGTCCACATACCTGAGAGGTATTATTTACCTAACAGAACATTCTGCCCTAAACCTTGTTAATTGTCTACTGTACTGTGTGGTCCAGGCTCTACTGTATGCGTGGTCCAGGCTCTACTGTATGCGTGGTCCAGGCTCTACTGTATGCGTGGTCCAGGCTCTACTGTATGCGTGGTCCAGGCTCTACTGTATGCGTGGTCCAGGCTCTACTGTATGCGTGGTCCAGGCTCTACTGTATGCGTGGTCCAGGCTCTACTGTATGCGTGGTCCAGGCTCTACTGTATGCGTGGTCCAGGCTCTACTGTATGCGTGGTCCAGGCTCTACTGTATGCGTGGTCCAGGCTCTACTGTATGCAGGGTCCAGGCTCTACTGTATGCAGGGTCCAGGCTCTACTGTATGCATGGTCCAGGCTCTACTGTATGCATGGTCCAGGCTCTACTGTATGTATGGTCCAGGCTCTACTGTATGTATGGTCCAGGCTCTACTGTATGTGTGGTCCAGGCTCTACTGTATGTATGGTCCAGGCTCTACTGTATGTATGGTCCAGGCTCTACTGTATACATGGTCCAGGCTCTACTGTATGTATGGTCCAGGCTCTACTGTATGTGTGGTCCAGGCTCTACTGTATGTGTGGTCCAGGCTCTACTGTATGGTATGGTGGTCCAGGCTCTACCAGGTATGTATGGTCCAGGCTCTACTGTATGTATGGTCCAGGCTCTACTGTATGTATGGTCCAGGCTCTACATGGTCCAGGCTCTACTGTATGTATGGTCCAGGCTCTACTGTATGTATGGTCCAGGCTCTACTGTATGCATGGTCCAGGCTCTACTGTATACATGGTCCAGGCTCTACTGTATGTATGGTCCAGGCTCTACTGTATGTATGGTCCAGGCTCTACTGTATGTATGGTCCAGGCTCTACTGTATGTATGGTCCAGGCTCTACTGTATACATGGTCCAGGCTCTACTGTATGTATGGTCCAGGGTCTCTGATTGTGTGTTCTGTGGGACGTGGTTGACAGCAGTCACAGTACACCAGAAGACGAATTTCTGATGTAACAGTTAAAGTACAAATAAAGTACTGTTGCATTAGTGTTGTGGCGTTATGAGTTTTAACTAAAGTTTTCTGTATGTGTGCCATAGAGATGCATCCTGGGAGCTGGAAGAAAATGCCTATGGAGAGTTATTGCAAGTGTACCAGCACTGTGATGCCAAAAAATGTCTCTCCCACAGTGGTCGGACATATTCTTCACGCACTGGGTAAGCTGTAATGTTGTGTGTGTGTGTGTGGCTGAAATGGTTGACGAACCAAAATGTGTTTATCTCTAAAATTAATTTGGGTCTCACACTCATATGTCTTTTTGGTTTTCAGATGGTTTCAAATTCTGCGCTGTGCCCTCTGTGGCTCTAGTGGCACCCATCGAAAATGTGGTTCCCTCAAACATGACGAGACTAACTGGGCTTGTGAGGACTGTGCAGGATCTGTGGATGGGACAGGTAGGTTATTTGCCGTACTGTGTCTGTTTTGATCTAACTGGGCAGTGAAGTTATGACCAGACCAGTTATGATTGGAATGAAGAACTGCTTTTATTGTCTTTATAAAGTCTATTCTCTCTCTGATAATCATTGTTATTTCTTGTTTAGCTTCACTCCCCAGACACACTGACTCTCCACAGCCCGGTGGGCAGAGAACAAGCAGGACTTCTAAAAGGAGTCTCACACTGACCCCTCGCCAATCACCCAAAGTCTGTAAAAGGTACAGTACATTATTGTTTAGCATTTTTTTTCACACAAAAATCCTTGGCGCCTTTCAGCCAGTCTATTGATAGTGACCACACATTGCACCTGGGGGCATGGCTTCAAAACCTGACTGGCACGGCTTCAAGCCCCGACTGCGCCGCTTTCCATTCCAAGTCCCCTCTCAATAACTTAACCATTGTATCTATCAATAAAAACTATCAAATACATTTAGAAAAATACTTCTAATTTTTTTGTACTTGGCGTCATAGACCAAGTCCAAATGTTTTCTAGGGGACTTGTTTTTTGGTCTTACCTTATATGTTGTGCTAAGAACACATTGGAGATAAACATAGATTATTTAATGATTGGCAGGCCATTTTTGTTGGGAGGCTCTGCTAGAGAGATCCTACAGGAGCTTGCCAGTCAGACATCACAGCACCAACCATCCATGCTAGTGGTGGTGAATGGAAACAAGGTCCTGGAGGCTGCCATGGAGCTAGTGAAGAGGAGTGACTTCAACCCGTCCCATGCCCTTGCAGTGAGATTCACAAGCAGAAAGCACAGTTCAAGCCCAGACACCTGCCTGGCAACACCCGGCACTTCCTCAGGCTCCTGGTGCAGCAGCTCCAGAACACTGTCTTTGAAGGTCCGGATGGTGCCAAGACCTTGACCCTCGATGCACGAGGTAGGTCAATACCACCCCCATACAAAACACTCTCCAGCTTTCAGTCATAAACTGACGCTAGCACCATCACTTGCTTGTTGCTAGAAGTTTTGGGTCATGAACTCACATTCATAGTAACATTTGGGAGTTACAGTTGAAGTCGGAAGTTTACATACACCTTAGCCAAATACATGTAAATTCAGTTTTTCACAATTTCTGACATTTAATCCTTGTAAAAATTCCCTGTCTTGGGTCAGTTAGGATCATCACTTTATTTTAAGAATGTGAAATGTCAGAATAATAGTAGAGAGGATGATTTATTTCAGCTTTTATTTATTTCACCACATTCCCAGTGGGTCAGAGGTTTACATATACTCAATTAGTATTTGGTAGCATTGCCTATAAATTGTTTAACTTGGGTCAAACGTTTCGGGTAGCCTTCCACAAGCTTCCCACAATAAGTTGGGTGAATTTTGGCCCATTCCTTCTGACAGAGCTGGTGTAACTGAGTCAGGTTTGTAGGCCTCCTTACTCGCATGCACTTTTTCAGTTCTGCCCACAAATGTTCTATAGGATTGAGGTCAAGGCTTTGTGATGGCCACTCCAATACCTTGACTTTGTTGTCCTAAAGCCATTTTTTCACAACTTTGGAAGTATGCTTGGGGTCAATGTCCATTTGGAAGACCCATTTGCGACCATGCTTTAACTTCCTGACTGATGTCTTGAGATGTTGCTTCAATATATCCACATACTTTTCCTCCCTCATGATGCCATCTATTTTGTGAAGTGCACCAGTCCCTCCTGCAGCAAAGCACCCCCACAACATGATGGCTGATTTCTTTTGATTTTCCCATGATGTCAAGCAAAGAGGCACTGAGTTTGAAGGTAGGCCTTGAAATACATCCACAGGTACACCTCAAATGATGTCAATTAGCCTATCAGAAGCTTCTAAAGCCATGACATCATTTTCTGGAATTTTCCAAGCTGTTTAAAGGCACAGTCAACTTACTGTATGTAAACTTCTGACCCACTGGAATTGTGATACAGTGAAATAATCTGTCTGTAAACAATTGTTGGAAAAATGACTTGTGTCATGCACAAAGTAGATGTCCAAACCGACTTGCCAAAACTATAGTTTGTTATCAAGACATTTGTGGAGTGGTTGAAAAATGAGTATTAATGACTCCAACCTAGTGTATATAAACTTCCGACTTATTATCAAATACTGGGGATGTGGTTTCGATCTGTTCTCAGCTTCTCTCAGTGCTTGACTTGGACTGAAATAGGTGCCGGTACTCATTTTGGGTTCTGTATATATTTAGGTGCAGGAGCTCCACAATACTTTGGGCTAATATTCTATAAGAGGAACAGGAGCTCAAGTAGTAGAACATTTGAGGTGCTGGTACTCAGCTCTGGGGAGCTCCTGACCAAGTCAAGTGCTGGCTTCTCTATGTTGTCTCATTTCTATGTCCTGTTTCCTAGCTCTGAGGGAGGACGTCTACTTTGACGTGGGGTGTCTTCTGTCCCTGAGTCTGGTCCACGGGGGACCTCCTCTGGGCTTCTTCTCCAGGGCTCTCTACCTGTGTCTGTTCAACTTCCCCAGGGATACACCTCTCACTGTGGAAGACATGGGCAGCACTGTGTTCACAGACAAAGTCAAGAAGGTACATATTTTAACATGTCTCTTTACTCTCTTAGATGCTGAATAGATATATTTAGTTGGACCTTCTAATGTTACAAAGGCCTTAAATGATTGGTTCACAATTTTGAACCAAATCTCTATTTTTGATGGAAATGGCATATTGTTGAAGGGTCTTGACGCTTTTTAGCGATTTCACTTGTTTTTGAGAAACTGTCCCCACACGCAATATACTTCCTCACTGCTTGTTCTGCAATATGGGGGCTATGGAAAAATATGAACAAGGGTTCCAAAAACACCCAAATAATTCCTTTTGGAAAGGTTCTTCTCTGTGTAGCCCCGCAGAACAGCCAGTAAGGGGAGAACGCTCGAATCAAACAAAATGGAACATAACTTTGCTAATAAATTCTGAATTACCCAATTTCATGTGTACAACATCTAAAGACCCATATCACTATAGTGAGAGCTTTGCCGTTGCTAAAAGGACCTATTTGGGTGTTTTTGGAGGCTTGTTCACGTTTTTCCGTAACCCCATAATGCAGAACGAGCAATGAGGAAGTCTATTACAAGTCGGGATAGTTCCTCAAAACCAAGTAAAATTGCTAAAAAAAAGTGTCTGGACCCTATAGCATGCCATTTACATCAAAAATAAAGATTTGGTTCAAAAATTGTTAACCAATCCTTTAACTCATACGACATCTCTTTTGATTCAGATTCAGGAATCCAAGTCCTTGGAGGAATTGAGAGAGGCAATTGAGTCAGCTTCAGAATACCTGGAAGTGGCTGGGTGCACAAGACCAGTTGAGAGCCTTTCGGACAAAGATACACTCGTTAAAGACATTGTAAGCTTCCACCTAATAACAAGAATGCAGTTACCCGTCCAAAGGTTTGTATGTCTATGGGTATTTCCTTTAGAAAAAGGGTGCCTTTTTGACTGTTTCACATTCAACATGTTTTATCATTGCTCAAACATATTTTAAACTGTCACTAGTATTCTACTGTAACTATGTTTGAAACATTGTAATCCTGGTTTCTGTTAAATATATTTTGTTTAACTTTGTGTTTGTAGGTTCTGTGAGGGTCTGAAAACCCTTGGTGTGTTTGACCAGGTCCAGATGTTTCCAGGAGCCTTTGTTGGTCTGTTCTGTTCCTCTCATGACAAGCTGACTGCTGACACCATGGCAGCTCTCTTCACTGTTCAGTTTTCAGACCAGGAAGAGACCGCAGGGAAGGAGACCACTGTGTTCACCTTTTGGAGACATTACCTATTGGAGTGTGAAGGTATTTGACCTCTAATGACTCAATGATTGAAATATTTATTTGATAATTTAAGATATACACTACCGTTCAAAAGTTTGGGGTTACTTAGAAATGTCTTCTTTTTTTTTAGAGAAGAGCACATTTTTTTGTAACATCAAAATGATCAGAAAGAGTGTAGATATTGTTAATGTTGTAAATTACTATTGTAGCTGGAAACAGCAGATTTTTTTATTTAATATCTACATCGGCGTACAGTGGCCCATTATCAGCAACCATCACTCCTGTGTTCCAATGGCACATTGTGTTAGCTAATCCAAGTTTATCATTTTAAAAGGCTAATTGATCATTAGAAAACCTTTTGACTGGTGTTTTGCGTGTACAATTTAATGAAACTGCCAGTTGAGGACTTGTGAGGCGTCTGTTTCTCAAACTAGACATTCTAATTTACTTGTCCTCTTGCTCAGTTGTGCACCGGGACCTCCCACTCCTCTTTCTATTCTGGTTAGAGCCTGTTGGCGCTGTTCTGTGAAGGGAGTAGTACACAGCGTTGTACGAGATCTTCAGTTTCTTGCCAATTTCTCGCATGGAATAGCCTTCATTTCTCAGAACAGGAATAGACAGACAAGTTTCAGAAGAAAGGACTTTGTTTCTGACCATTTTGAGCCTGTCATCGAACCCACAAATGCTGATGCTCCGGATACTCATCTAGTCTAAAGAAGGACAGTTTTATGTTTCTATAAGCAGTACAACAGTCTTCAGCTGTGTTAACATAATTGCAAAATGTTTTTCTAAAGATCAATTAGCCTTTTAAAATTATTAACTTGTATTAGCTAACACAACGTAACATTGGAACACAGGAGTGATGGTTGCTGATAACGGGCCTCTGTACACCGATGAAGATATTCCATTACAAAATCTGCCGTTTCCAGCTACAATAGTTATTTACAACATTAACAATGTCTACACTGTATTTCTGATCAATTTGATGTCATTTTAATGTACAAAATGTTTTACATTTTCTTTCAACAACAAAGACATTTCTAAGTGACCCCAAATTTTTGAACGGTAGTGTACATATCAAGCCAAGAGGAACAAGCCGTACAGACACTTGAAGGCCGTTCAGACAGTGTACTACTATTACAATGATATTCAGTAAAACTAACACAATCACATGGATGTCCCCGCCTGTCTCCATATATTACCCATCATCACCAGTCTCTGTTCTCTGGTTTCAGTTGGCAGATGTGCAACATCGCTAGAGGACGTGCTCATCTTTGCCACCTCAGCTGATGTGGTACCAGCTGTAGGGTTCAGCCCCAGCCCTACCTTATCCTTCCTCCATCCACTGGACCCGGCCGGGGCCTTCCCTGTGAGCCAGCCCAGCTCCAACCGCCTCCTGCTGCCGGTGGTACCTTCCTACCAGGCCTTCAAGAAGCACATGGAGTATGCAGTGTGCCAACTCACAGTCTTGCAGATCATTTGATCACAGACACACAGACAGTATTGATCTATATAAGCTCAACTTTAATAGACTGTCAATGAACTTGTAGGACACATTTCATTTGGATTCTGTACTTCAGTTGATATTTACTCACGTCATAGAGTTTCAGGTTTGGGTAGGGTATTTCCACCACGACAGAGCTAATGCGTTTTGTATTATAGGCTTTAGCTGTTGACTTTTAGAAACTATTTTACACTAATTGAATTGTTAGAAAGAGCATTAGTTTAGGTGCTACAATTGTTTGAATGGTCTTTTCTTTGTTTGAATGATATGTTTGGTATGAAATATTTGTTTCTTTCTCTTTTGGGATTCTCTTTGACATATTTTATGTTGTACATACTGAAGTGTGTGTCAATAAGTTCTGTTAATTATATGCTACATTTTCTATTTTTGTGATTGTTCTGTTGTTTTTTATGTACTTTTCAGGTTGCATGCCTTATTTCTTTTGGCTTTGTATGTATTTTCTATGTTTATTAACTTCATTCTCAAGCATTTTACTCATGCCAAATTAAACATTTGCATTTACTCTGAAATATTCCTGCGATGGTCGATTCCCCCCCCCCCCCCCAACATCAGTATTCAAAATGCATGGGATATGTGCATTTCAGTAGACCCTATCACTTTGCCATCATCTTTCCTAGTGAGGATTTGGGAATCCTAATTAAATCAAGCAGACCAGTGATGTAGATTTTATTTCCTATTTACAATCTAAGAGTAAAGTAGGGGCTACTCCATCAAAATGTGTGATAGCAAAGCCCAGGTACACCCTCATGTACATGATGCCGTTCAAAACAACTCTTGAGTTCGGGAAATCTCTGACTTCCCAAAACAACTGGGAACTGGGGGAAAAGAAACAAGCTCCGACTAGGAAAAATACACTGCTCAAAAAAATAAAGGGAACACTTAAACAACACAATGTAACTCCAAGTCAATCACACTTCTGTGAAATCAAACTGTCCACTTAGGAAGCAACACTGATTGACAATACATTTCACATGCTGTTGTGCAAATGGAATAGACAACAGGTGGAAATGATAGGCAATTAGCAAGACACCCCCAATAGAGGAGTGGTTCTACAGGTGGTGACCACAGACCACTTCTCAGTTCCAATGCTTCCTGGCTGATGTTTTGGTCACTTTTGAATGCTGGCGGTGCTTTCACTCTAGTGGTAGCATGAGACGAAGTCTACAACCCACACAAGTGGCTCAGGTAGTGCAGCTCATCCAGGATGGGACATCAATGCGAGCTGTGGCAAGAAGGTTAGCTGTGTCTGTCAGCGTAGTGTCCAGAGCATGGAGGCGCTACCAGGAGACAGGCCAGTACATCAGGAGACATGGAGGGGGCCGTAGGAGGGCAACAACCCAGCAGCAGGACCGCTACCTCCGCCTTCTGCTCTTCACAGATGAAAGCAGGTTCACACTGAGCACATGTGAAAGACGTGACAGAGTCTGGAGACGCCGTGGAGAACGTTCTGCTGCCTGCAACATCCTCCAGCATGACCGGTTTGGCGGTGGGTCAGTCATGGTGTGGGGTGGCAATTCTTTGGGGGGGCCGTACAGCCCTCCATGTGCTCGCCAGAGGTAGCCTGACTGCCATTAGGTACCGAGATGAGATCCTCAGACCCCTTGTGAGACCATATGCTGGTGCGGTTGGCCCTGGGTTCCTCCTAATGCAAGACAATGCTAGAGCTCATGTGGCTGGAGTGTGTCAGCAGTTCCTTCAAGAGGAAGGCATTGGATGCTATGGACTGGCCCGCCCGTTCCCCAGACCTGAATCCAATTGAGCACATCTGGGACATCATGTCTCGCTCCATCCACCAACGCCACGTTGCACCGCAGACTGTCCAGGAGTTGGCGGATGCTTTAGTCCAGGTCTGGGAGGAGAACCCTCAGGAGACCATCCGCCACCTCATCAGGAGCATGCCCAGGCGTTGTGGGGAGTTCATACAGGCACGTGGAGGCCACACACACTACTGAGCCTCATTTTGACTTGTTTTAAGGACGTTACATCAAAGTTGGATCAGCCTGTAGTGTGGGTTTCCACTTTAATTTTGAGTGTGACTCCAAATCCAGACCTCCATGGGTTGATAAATTTGATTTCCATTGATACTTTTGGTGTGATTTTGTTGTCAGCACATTCAACTATGTAAAGAAAAAAGTATTTCATAAGAATATTTCATTCATTCAGATCTAGGATGTGTTATTTTAGTGTTCCCTTTATTTTTTTGAGCAGTGTATAAATGCAACATGTAAATGTAATGTAAAGTGCTGGTCCCATGTTTCATGAGCTGAAATAAAAGATCCCAGAAATGTTCCATATGCACAAAAAGCTTATTTCTCAATTACATTTTGTGCACAAATGTGTTTAAAAACCTGTTAGTGAGTTGAGGAGGATTTCTGTCTAATAAATCCATTTTGTGGGGAAAAACTCATCTGATTGGCTGGGCCTGGCTCCCCCGAAGTGGGTGGGCCTATGCCCTATCAGGCCCACCCATGGCTGCGCCCCTAACCAGTCATGTGAAATTCATAGATTGGGGCCTAACTAATTAATTTCATTTGACTGATTTCCTTATATGAACTGTAACAGCATATTATTTGAAATTGTTGCAAGCTAGAGCTCCGACTTTCCGAACTGAAGATCACTGACGTCATGATTTGCGCTCGTATTTGACGGGGTTCCCAGTTGTCTTCTGCCGCGTTCAAAACAACTGGGAACTCGGAAAAATACTAGGTCAAGGCCCGAGTTACCGAGTTGGAATTCCGAGTTGGGGGCCGTCCAAATCGATTTTTCCCAGTCGGAGCTCATTTTTTTCCGAGTTCACATTTATGTTGAACGCACGGAAATCGGAGATTTTCGAGTTCTCGGTTGTTTTGAACGCGACATTGAAAGCACCACGTGAGATCGCGGTAATGAGCGATATAGCAGACATCGAACGAGACTTGCCTGACCGGTCATCCTATGCCCGGTGTGATTGCATAAACAGAAAAGATGGCCGCCTCCGTCCGTGAAAAGCAGGCAGGTCTGTCAATGGTTTAGTTTATTCATTCCTAATCAGCATAGGCTGTCGAATAAAATCGACTATTTTATCTGACCCTAGCTATCTACATGTTGGGGGAAAAAACGATCTGCCACGACGACCAACCAGTTCACGAGAAAAGCAATGCTAAGCTAACTTACTAGCTGGCTAATTAACTTTACAATAGTATTATAAAACAGCAAGAAGTCGGATGGCTAGCCTAAACGTACCTCTACTCTTGAATTCACTAGACACTGATGTGGCTGTCATGTCAAGAAACATGAATGCAACGCAGTGAATGTGTTGTCGCCGGACACACTGAAATACAACTAGACAGACTGCTATGTTCCCCCTCATTTCCCCTCATTAAAATGTGAACGGGTATCTAACAGTAGCAAGTTAACTATTTCACTCATCTAACGATTTCATAATTTCACTCAACATTGAGTGGCAGAAATGGTATAGCAAAGTCCCAGTTTACCCCAGACCTGTGCAATGTTTAGTGGGGCAAAATTGGTGGCTGGGGCGGCAGGTGGTCTAGAGTGGTTAGAGCGTTGGGCTAGTGACTGAAAGGTTGCAAGATCGAATCCCCTAGCTGAAAAGGTACAAATCTGTCGTTCTGCCCCTGGTCAAGGCAGTTAACTCACTGTTCCTAGGACGTCACTGACTTGCCTAGTTAAATAAAAGTAAAGTAAAATAAACTGTCCCATGGGTTCTTCCATGTCCCCAGCTGCCTTGAAGCGCATGCTGAATTTCAATGCTCCTCCTTTGAAAAACACTGCTGCTGAGCCAGTATGGAAGGTGCTGATCTACGACAGGTGTGGCCAGGACATCATCTCTCCTCTACTGGCAGTCAAGGAGCTACGGGACATGGGGATCACGTTGCACTTGTGAGTAGGCCTAACTCACAATTTGACATCACTGTTAATAATCTATTAGTCTACTTCACAAAAGGTACATTTAGAAAAAGCTAAAATCATGATATGCCAGACAAATAATTTATTAGGCTGTAAAGACATTGAACCTTTTTGTGTAACAACCCATCAACTGGGGAGTCTTTTGGTAATGAAGGAGCTGTGTAGTATATTTCAAAGGACAACAACAGTTTTGAGAAAAGGAATTTGTGTCAATACTGAATTGAGCAATTGCAAATAAGTCCACACACACACAGCTTTGACTTGGTGTCAATCAATAGAGGATACAGACATCTAGAAAGCTCTTCAATGTATTTTATCTTTCTCTATAGGTTGCTTCATTCAGACAGAGATCCCATCCCCGATGTGCCAGCCATCTATTTTGTGATGCCGACAGAGGAGAACATTGACCGGATATGCCAAGTAAACATCCCTCACTCAGAACTTCAACATGACATCGTCAGATATGTTTAAACGCTGGATAGGCCAGATGATAAGGATAAATGTCTTTGGCCACCGAGTCTATGAATTTGGTGGCTTTGCCCAGATAAAATGATTTGTTGTCCAAACGTAACATCCCAGACATGTAACATCCTACTAGTCAGTATATTGTTCCATTCCGTTGTTTTGTCTCTCTTTCGCAGGACCTTCGTAGCCAGCTGTATGAGTCTTACTATTTTAACTTCATCTCAGCCATATCCAGAAGTAAACTAGAGGATATTGCCAGTGCAGCTCTCTCAGCCAACGCTATCACACAGGTTACCAAGGTGAGTCTACAACACACTAGTTACCCCTCTGCCAGTCTGCATCTCAAATGGTACCCTATTCCCTATATGCTGCACTACTTTGTGCCTGTAGGGCTCTGGTGAAAAGCAGTGTACTATAAAGGGGGATAGTGTGCAATTTGGGACTCAGGCCCAGTCATTTTCTATAAATCACATCACAGGGTATTTGACAGCCTTTAAGAGTAAGGTCTTTGTTTTGCTTTTGTAGGTGTTCGATCAGTATTTGAACTTCATCACACTTGAAGATGATATGTTCGTCCTCGGCAATCAAAATAAAGAGTTCATCTCCTACCATGGTAAGTTCATTGGATTCAGAAACGGGCAAGATTTGATACTGTCAAAATGAAACTAAAGATAACTGTTTTTATTCACATATTACCTTCAGATCGTCTTCTTGATTAGCTGGCATGATTGTATTTGACTTCCTGTTTTCCTATTCCCTTTTGATTAGCAATTAACAAGCCTGACATCATGGACACAGAGATGGAGGCCATCATGGATACGATAGTAGACGGTCTCTTCTGCTTTTTTGTCACTCTGGGTGGGTCCTTCAACACAACGTTATCAATGTCACAATACTATTGAGACTCCTGAGAGAACATTGCTCTGGTATTTCAAAATATACTGTGAGATGCATTTACTCAGGTGGCTATACCATTTCTACCTGCTAGATGGCAGCATTACTACCATTTATTACTCACAAGAATCGAAGCAGTACCAAGATAATAGTTATTCTGAGCGAGGAAAGCTGTTTGAAAGTAAAGGGTTTTGTCTTTGACAAAACAATCCCACCTTGCAGTCTGTTAAAAGATTCTCAGTTTTATCCTAATGGGATTCAGCCACCACTAGACTCCAGCACATATAGAGAAGCTCTGCTAAACTCTTCAATGCTCTCTATTGGCAGCTAACAGATGTGTTTTGTTTTCTTAGGTACTGTCCCCATAATCCGCTGTCCAAGAGGGAATGCTGCGGAGATGGTCGCGGTGGTGAGCATCACCCTCCCTCATTTAAAACCATCTGAAGTTTCCTCACCTCAGCCGCTGTCAGGGGCGTAGTCTGTCTGAAAACTCTTTATATTACGTCTTGGCAGTGCAGAGAGGCCTGGGAGAGTAGTACCCATCCCCCGTGGGCACAGTGAAAGGGGAAATTAGTCATTTGAGGACCACCCCAAATCCAACCACCCCCAGAATCTCAGCATTTGCAGGTGGAATGTTGATGCAGTCTGTGGAAGCTGATCCTCCAGGGGCCTTAATGCATGGGTAGAGTGATTCTCCTCTAGTCACACAACACTGCTCTTTGTTCCATGTAGTGCTGTGTTGTGGTGGTGGTCTTAATGCAGGACTGTGTGCTTAGTCTTTATTTGGTTCAGAAGATATAAGGCCTCTTGCCTCGCTAGTTAAGAGACTAAAACATCTTAACCCAGTTTCTCTATTTCAGAAACTTGACAAGAAGCTTCGGGAGAATCTGCGAGACGCCAGAAACAGCCTGTTCACTGGGGACAACATGGCGGCCAGCCAGTTCAGGTGGTTCAGGGTGCTGTAGACTAGTAAACTGGGTATGAACCATAAAGAGAGCAGACTAGATGTAGACATTCATCCCATTGTGTACTTTACCATGGAAAGCCTACTCCATTCCATATGACAAACCTATACAATGGCTTCCCACACACACTGTTTCACCATATCTTTGTTTAACTCTGAGGTGGAAATGTGCCCTCCTGCTGTTCTCCTCTCCAGACCCACTGAACAGTTAGCTAGGCCTTCACTAAGTGGTGGATGAAGATTAAACAGTCATGCCTCCTCTGTGAAAATCTAAGCTGGATCCATTTCAAGTCTTTTGTGGTGGAGCATAGAGAGCCTAGTCAGTGGGGAACTCTGGGTACATATGTCATCCTCTGTTTCATCTCTGTCTGTCTCTCTCAGCTTCCAGAGACCCTTATTTGTACTTGCTGACCGCAACCTGGATCTTGCCACCCCCCTCCACCACACATGGACCTACCAGGCCCTCATCCACGACGTGCTGGTAAGACTGACAGGATACAGGGAGAGAGAAAGAGAGGAGCAGATCTGTTTGTCGTTCTCCCGCCACAGTGTTATGATGGACTTAACAGACACATCATACACTTTGACAAATCTAAGGGCTTACTAATGAGAAACCTCTACTCTACAGTCTGGACTCATTCCTGGTGAATTGTTGGGTGTATGGTATTTTACACTGAACTGGTCTGCTCAGTAGTGTGAATAGGGTATATACAGTACACCAAGGTGTGTGTGGTTTTTCAAGGTAGCAAACAGATTTAACTTGGAATGTTATTTCTGAGATACTGTAATTACTTTGTGTGTAAGATGAAGAGGAGGGTAAATGTTATGGTATGTGCTCAGTGCAATGACATGTGTCAGAGGTCATAAATATTAGTGAGGAACCATTTTCCACCATCCGTGCCTTAAAATGATTTGTGGTGTAGAGTGGACCAACCAGTCTCCTATCCAACCATTGGTTTTCAGCATTGCATGTCCTTTGTTTTAGCCTCGATATATGTATGACAACGGTTGTTATTTTGAAGGTAGGCTATGATGATGTTAGTAGATATAAATGTTTATTCCCAGAGGTATCTATGGATCAGTATGTTTTCTAATGTTTTGAGTAGAAATATGACCAGACTTCACATCCAATAGGATCTCTGCCAGCCAACAAACACAGAGTAACTAGTGTCTGTACCGGTGTCTGTTTATTTGTGTGTCCCCCAGGACTTCCACCTGAACAGGGTTAGTATGGATGAGTCTGTGTGGTCAGAATCCACTCCTGCCGGAGCCAGACCCAAGAAGAAGAACAAGAAGAGTTATGACCTCACATCAGCCGACATGTTCTGGCAGAAACACAAGGGCAGGTTTGTATTTGCTATGCAACATTTTTCCAGCAAAATTAAGGCAGTTACACATTTTTAAAAACATTACAATGCATTCACAACAGATTTCACAACATTAAGTGTGTGCCCTCCGGCCCCTTCTCTACTACCACATATCTACAACACAAAATCCACGTGTTCGTGTGTGTATGTTATTGTGTGTTTGTATGCATGTCTGTGCCTATGTTTGTGTTGCTTCACAGTCCCCGCTGTTCCATAAGGTGTGTTATCAGTTCATATTTTTTTCTAGATTTTTACTGCTTGCATGAGTTTCTTGATGTGGAATAGAGTTCCGTTTAGTTATGGCTCTATGTAGTACTGTGCACCTACCCATAGTCTGTCCTGGACTTGGGGACTGTGAAGAGACCTCTGGTCTTGTGGGGTATGCATGGGTGTCCGAGCTGTGTGCTGTGTGCCAGCATTCAACATGTCAATACCTCTCACAAATACAAGTAGGGCTGTCCTCCACTTTGAGCCAGGAGAGATTGACATATTAATATTAGCTCTCTGCACGTCCAAGGGCCAGCCGTCCTGCCCTGTTCTGAGCCAGTTGCAATTTTCCTAAGTCCCTCTTTGTGGCACCTGACCACACGACTAAACAGAAGTCCAGGTGCGACAAAACTAGGGCCTGTAGGACCTTCCTTGTTGAAAGTGCTGTTAAGAATGCAGAGTAGCTACTGTTATCCATATGTTTTGACCATGACAGTTTACAATCCAGGGTTACTCCAAGTAGTTTAGTGTCCTCAAATTGCTCAATTTCCACATTCATTATAAGATTTAGTTTGTCCCAAATACAATGTTTTTTTTTTAAATATTTAAGACAAATTTATTCCTGGGCCTCCCGGGTGGCGCAGTGGTTAAGGGCGCTGTACTGCAGCGCCAGCTGTGCCATCAGAGACTCTGGGTTCGCGCCCAGGCTCTGTCATAACCGGCAGCGACCGGGAGGTCCGTGGGGCGACGCACAATTGGCCTAGCGTCGCCCGGGTTAGGGAGGGGTTGGCCGGTAGGGATGTCCTTGTCTCATTGCGCACCAGCGACTCCTGTGGCGGGCCGGGCGCAGTGCGCGCTAACCAAGGTTGCCAGGTGCACGGTGTTTCCTCCGACACATTAGTGCGGCTGGCTTCCGGGTTGGATGCGCGCTGTGTTAAAGAAGCAGTGCGGCTTGGTTGGGTTGTGTATCGGAGGACACATGACTTTCAACCTTCGTCTCTCCCGAGCCTGTACAGGAGTTGTAGCGATGAGACAAGCAAGTAGCTACTAAAAACAATTGAATACCACGAAATTGGGGAGAAAACAGGGTAAAAAATAAAAATTATTAAAAATATAAAAAAAGACTAATTTATTCCTTGCCACCCATTCTGGAACTGACTGCAGCTCTTTGTTAAGTGTTGCAGTCATTACAGTTACTGATGTGTATAGTGTTGAGTCATCCACATAGATAGACACACTGGCTTTACTCAAAGCCAGTGGCATGTCGTTAGTAAAGATGGAAAAAAGTAAGGTGCCTAGACAGCTGCCCTGGGGAATTCCTGATTCTACCTGGATTATGTTTGAGAGGCTTCTATTAGAAAACACCCTCTGTTTTCTGTTAGACATGTAACTCTTTATCCACAATATAGCAGGGGGTGTAAAGCCATACAAGTTTTTCCAGCAACAGACTATGATTGATAATGTCAAAAGCTGCACTGAAGTCTAACAAAACAGCCCCCACAACCTTTTTATCATCAATTTCTCTCAGCCAATCATCAGTCATTTGTGTAAGTGCTGTGCTTGTTGAATGTCTTTCTACAAAAGCATGCTGAAAGTTTGTCCATTTATATTGTATATGGTCAAACACAATTTTTTCCAAAAGTTTACTAGGGTTGGTAAAAGGCTGATTGGTTGGCTATTTGAGCCAGTAAAGGGGGCTTTACTATGCTTAGGTAAGGGAATAACTTCCTTGCTTCCTTCCAGGCCTGAGGGCTCACTTTGTAGTAGGTTTAAATTGAAAGTATGGCAAATAGGAGTGGCAATATCATCCGCTATTATCCTCAGTCATTTTTTGTCCAAGTTGTCAGACCCAGGTGGCTTGTCATTGCTGATAGACATTTTTTCTTCCACGCTTACTTTACGGAATTCAAAATTACAATGCTTGTCTTTCATAATTTCGTCAGATATACTTGGATGTGTCGTATCAGCGTTTGTTGCTGGCATATCATGCCTAAATTTGTTAATCTTGCTAATGAAAAAATCATTAAAGTAGTTGGCAATATCAGTGGGTTTAGTGATAAATGAGCCATCTGATTCAATGAATGATGGAGCGGAGTTGGCCTTTTTGACCAAAATTTAATTTAAGATGCTCCAATGCTTTTTAGTATCATTCTTTGTTTCATAGTGTAGTTTGTTTTATTCAGTTTAGTCACATGATTTCTCAATTTACAGTACGTTTGCCAATTACTTGTACAGCCACTTATTTAGCCTAATCCTTCTCAACCATACAATTTTTCAATTCCTCATCAATCTATGGGGATTTAAGTTATTACAGCCATTTTCTTAATGTGTGCATGCTTATTAGTAACTGGGATAAGCCATTTCATGAATGTGTCAAGTGCAGCGTCTGGTTGCTCATCATTACACACCATGGACCAACAAATATTCTTTACATCAACAACATAGTAATCACTACAAAGCTTGTTGTATGACCTCTTATACACTATATTAGGCCCAGCTTTCTAGATATGGCTACAATATTGTGATCACTACATCCGATGGATACCTCTTTCAAACTAATTTCTGCAGATTTAGTAAAGATGTGATCAATACATGTTGATTATTTCAATCTTGTGCTGTTTAACTACCCTGGTAGGTTGATTGATAACCTGAACCAGGTTGCAGGCACTAGTTTCAGTTTGAAGCTTTCTTAGGAACTCGTGATCATTTACTGATTTAGAAGGTAGTCTGCAGGCGATGCTTTATAATTTGGTAGAAACAATCTATTTGGAGTGTTGCCATAGTGAAGTTATTCTTGCCTGAGAGGTCGTTTTGACTCTTCCAGCCCGTTCCCAGAGGTGGCTGAGTCTGTACAGGAGGAGTTAGACACATACCGAGCCCAAGAGGACGAGGTGAAACGCCTCAAGAGCATCATGGTAAGCGTGGCACACAGGTGGTTTTATAGAGTTGTTCAACGAAGTAGTCTCACTGAAAACATTAAGACGACACTCACACTTGCATATTCCCCACTAAAACAACTTTAATTTTCGTCTCCAGGGTTTGGAGGGTGAGGATGAGGGACCCATTAGTAGTATTAGTATGTCAGACAACACCGCAAAACTTACCTCAGCTGTCAGGTAAGCATCAATGTAGAATATACAGGATTTATCATTATTATTATTTATTCATAACGGCACCATTATTGACTTCTCTCAGTCCGTACCAAACTGTGTTTCCTCTAACAGCTCTCTGCCAGAACTTCTGGAGAAGAAGAGGCTGATTGACCTCCACACTAATGTAGCCACTGCCGTTCTGGATCACATTAAGGTCAGTGTTTAGCACGGTCTTGGCCAGACAGGGTGTTCTCTGTGTCTAGAGAGAGAGGGTTCTCTTTATGTCCACAGTGAACAGCGTCCCATTAACACTATTCTCAGATATTGTACACATATGGAAGACTGTTGTGCTGTGCTGTGCAATCGCAGTTCTACCATCTCATATAAAGTTACTACATCTGTCAAAGGGCTGCCTAAAAATCCTCTTGAACTAATCTACACCTTATGGGATGTATCCACAGAGCCGTAAACTAGACGTGTACTTTGAGTACGAGGAGAAGCTGATGAGCAAATCCACCCTGGAGGAGTCTTTACTGGACATAATCAGTGACCCTGACGGTAGATGTGCCTCTGTGCTTATCTTACCCTGACGGTAGATGTGCCACTGTGCTTATCTTACCCTGACGGTAGATGTGCCACTGTGCTTATCTTACTCTGACGGTAGATGTGCCACTGTGCTTATCTTACTCTGACGGTAGATGTGCCACTGTGCTTATCTTGGCCAGAAATGACATGCATCATGCATATGTGTGCTACTTTGTCAAGGGTTGGAAGTACCTGAGATGCCTGTTTTGAAGGTTTGGCCAACAGTTTTCCTCTTTGTAACAGCGGGAACACCGGAGGACAAGATGAGACTCTTTCTGATTTTCTACATCACAGCCCTGCAGCCCACTTCAGAGGTGAGGCCTGGGCCCCTTCTATCCCTACCCTTAACCTAACCCCTCCTATCCCTTACCCTAACGGTCTAAGCCTAAACTCTGTCCCTGTCAAAAACATACTAGACTCCCATCACACGTTCTGTCCCCATCAAATGCATGCCAAACTAGACTATCACAGGTCAGGGGAGGACCCACAGGATGCAGGACCCTCTGTTCGGGAACTCTATGCTGATCCACTGCAGTCATATCAGTATCATGTCCAATGGACCAAAACAACACACTAGCAACCTGAATGGAGACACTTTGTGGTTTCACTGTAGAAATCTTAACAAAAACACAATACACACTTTGAAAAACCTTGGACTTGGCTTGGATTTAATTATGTAGAACACCATTAAGCAAAACACCAATTCCCAACATTTTTCATATGCTTTTCTTCTGACAACATTCAAAATCTTTATTGTTCGATATGACTCATGTAGAGGCAGATTCTAGGAACATTGAAACCCTTTGAAGCCGCGGCCAAACATCATTACTCCAGAAATCCAATAATGCTAGCCTGTTCTGTTCTGGGCATCTCAAGGCCCTCTGTATAGAAGACCTTCCGGCTCTCCACAATGACTGGGGGTTCTACGTCCCGCCTGTTCTCTTCAGTGAGATTAGGGCTGATCTAAGATCAGTTGCTCACCCCTGTCCGTATAACCTTATTCATTATCACCTAAAAGACACAACTGATCCCAGAACAGCACTTCTACTCTGAGGCGCTTTGTTAATATGGGCCCAGGTTTCTGGCTGCGGCTGCAGGCTGGTATCAGTGTTAGGATCAGGCTGTCCTGGAGCATCATGTTGATCAATGGTCTCCCTAACAGCCCTTCTCCTCTGAGACACCATGCTGTTCCCTGGCCTGACAGCTGAAGTCAAGCAGGAAATCGTTTTCTACCACTAATGTCTGTGGTATTTCTCCTTTCGTCTCTGTCCCCATGAACCTGAACCCTCCCTGGGTAGATTATCACCATGGGATTACCCTCTCCGGTTCATCCGTCCACTCCTGCTCTTAAGGTTATTTGTTTTACCTGGCAGATGTGGTGTAACATGGTACATTAAACAGTCTCTGCCGTCATTCCATACTATAAAGATGATGCCACCACACACATCACACTTGGCCAAACACTGTTTATGAACAGTGGGTGTCGATCCCTTCGGGGTACTAGACCTTGAAAGCCTGCTCGATCACTTGTATGTTTTACCTTGCCGAAAACAGGCATTCTTTATGTTCTGTGATGTAGACTGATCTGGACCAATACAAGAAGGCTCTGCTAGACACAGGCTGTGACCTGTCCCCTGTCAACTACATCAAGCAGTGGAAGTAAGTTGGTCCATCAAAGTATGTTTCATACATACAGAACAAAACATAACAGTTAACCACATTTTGTTTTAGACAACAAGCTACTTATATATTGTCTCTTTTTTTTCAGGGCTTTCACTAAGATTGCTGCCACACCATCTAACTATGGGAACAGTGGTGTAAAACCTATGGGGTAAGAGAGAGAGAGAGTGTCCCTTTCCATAGACCACAGTTTTAATCATTATTTAACCAGATAAGTTATTGAGAACACATTTTTCTTTTACAATAACAACATAATCCATGCTAGTTCCATATTCCTAACCCCTGTGTTGACACTCTCCTAACCCCCGTGTTGACACTCTCCTAACCCCCGTGTTGACACGGTCTTCCTGTCTCTGTCTCACAGCCTCTTCTCTAGGGTGATGAACTCTGGCTCCCAGTTTGTCATGGAGGGGGTGAAGCACCTGGTGCTCAAACAGCATGTAAGTAGCTCTACACAGAGAGAGAAACATACACAAACACAGAGGGAGAAATATACACACACACACGCACACACAGAGGGAGAAATATACACACACGCACACACAGAGGGAGAAATATACACACACACACACACAGAGGGAGAAATATACACACACACACACACACAGAGGGAGAAATACACACACACACACAAACACAGAGGGAGAAATACACACACACACACAAACACAGAGGGAGAAATACACACACACACACAAACACAGAGGGAGAAATACACACACACACACAAACACAGAGGGAGAAATATACACACACACAAACACAGAGGGAGAAATATACACACACGCACACACAGAGGGAGAAATATACACACACACACACACACACACACACAAAGGGAGAAATATACACACACACACACAAAGGGAGAAATATACACACACGCACACACAGAGGGAGAAATATACACACACGCACACACAGAGGGAGAAATATACACACACACACACACAGAGGGAGAAATATACACACACACACACACACAGAGGGAGAAATACACACACACACACAAACACAGAGGGAGAAATACACACACACACACAAACACAGAGGGAGAAATATACACACACACAAACACAGAGGGAGAAATATACACACACGCACACACAGAGGAGAAATATACACACACACACACACACACACACACACAAAGGGAGAAATATACACACACACACACAAAGGAGAAATATACACACACGCACACACAGAGGAGAAATATACACACACACACACACACACACACACACACACACACACACACAAAGGGAGAAATATACACACACACACACAAAGGGAGAAATATACACACACACACACACACAAAGGGAGAAATATACACACACACACACACACAAAGGGAGAAATACACACAAACAACACACACACACACACACAAAGGGAGAAATACACACACACACACACAAAGGGAGAAATACACACACACACACACACACACACACACAAAGGGAGAAATACAAACACACACACACACACACAGAAACACACAGGATGAGTAGGAAGATACCGAATGTCTCCTAATCTTACTCCTGCTGAGGCTGGCTGGCTGAGAGGCTGGCTGGCTGAGAGGCTGGCTGGCTGAGAGGCTGGCTGGCTGAGAGGCTGGCTGGCTGAGAGGCTGGCTGGCTGAGAGGCTGGCTGGCTGAGAGGCTGGCTGGCTGAGAGACTGGCTGGCTGAGAGGCTGGCTGGCTGGCTGGCTGAGAGACTGGCTGGCTGAGAGACTAGCTTGCTGGCTGGCTGAGAGGCTGGCTGGCTGGCTGGCTGAGAGACTGGCTGGCTGGCTGGCTGAGAGACTGGCTGGCTGGCTGGCTGAGAGACTGGCTGGCTGGCTGGCTGAGAGACTGGCTGGCTGGCTGGCTGAGAGACTGGCTGGCTGAGAGGCTGGCTGGCTGGCTGGCTGAGAGACTGGCTGGCTGGCCGAGGGAGAGGCTGGCCAAGGAGGGCTCTCATTATGATACTGTCTGTATGTGTGTGTTTTTAAAGTGTCCAGATGTCAATTGGTTTTGATGGGAAGGTTTTTCCTGGAGACATGTATGATAATTATCTCACTTAGCTGCTATGTTAGTCAGTCTGTAATGAATGATATCATCCGGTGAGCAGAACAGAGTTTGAACGAGTTTCTCTTTCAGAACCTGCCCGTCACACGTATCCTGGACAACCTGATGGAGATGAAGTCCAACCCGGTGAGTCTCCTCTTTTATTCCCTCCTCTAGTTCTCTCTTCCCTCCTCCTCTGTTCCCTCTTTCTTGTGGATATTCCTCTATGTATTTGTGTTGCACTGTCACATTCTGGAGGGAAGCATGCTCATAATACAGTAGCAAAAAGATGGACAACCTGATTGGAGGCTCATGTATGCAGTCTGAGACCTCTCCAATCATGCCTCTATTCTGTTCAGATCACTTCTGACTGGATATGTGGAGAAACTATTCATCACTATTTGTGAAGAATTACTTTTTTAGATACTTAAGCTACTTTGCAAAATGGGGGAGGGAGGGAGAGAAGGGGTATTGTCTGATCTGAATGAGTTAAATGTGTCTCACAGGATCCATCCTGCTTGTACAGGAGCTGTGGTTACTAAGAGGAATTGGGTGACCTCTAAGCAATGGAAGGAATTGAGGGTTTCTAGAATTGAGTTTGGTGTACTGATGATATATGATCTGCAGGAGACAGATGACTACAGATACTTTGATCCCAAGATGCTGCGTGGCAGTGAGAGGTAAGACTCCATAAAGAAGTCCAAAGATAGCAGTTACTTAGCTAAGGCCTATACATTTTCTGTGTCTGCAAGATGTTTCTAACACTCCTGCCTTCCAACCAGCTCCATCCCAAGGAACAAGAACCCGTTTCAAGAGGTGAGTCCTGCCATGGTCAGCAGAAAGAGAGACACAAATAGAACCTCCATGTCCAGTAACTGCTGTGGCCCTGAGTACCCTGGACGGTCCTGGCCCTTAGCCTGGCCTGACTGTGTGAAGGGTAGAGCACTAATCTCATCTGTGTGTCCTGACCTGAATCTAGCAGCCTGATGTAGCATTACGGTCTCAAAATGAGACTTATCTCATCTGTGTGTCCTGACCTGAAACGGTCTCAAAATGAGACTTATCTCATCTGTGTGTCCTGACCTGAATCTAGCAGCCTGATGTAGCATTACGGTCTCAAAATGAGACTTATCTCATCTGTGTGTCCTGACCTGAATCTAGCAGCCTGATGTAGCATTACGGTCTCAAAATGAGACTTATCTCATCTGTGTGTCCTGACCTGAATCTAGCAGCCTGATGTAGCATTACGGTCTCAAAATGAGACTTATCTCATCTGTGTGTCCTGACCTGAATCTAGCAGCCTGATGTAGCATTACGGTCTCAAAATGAGACTTATCTCATCTGTGTGTCCTGACCTGAATCTAGCAGCCTGATGTAGCATTACGGTCTCAAAATGAGACTTATCTCATCTGTGTGTCCTGACCTGAATCTAGCAGCCTGATGTAGCATTACGGTCTCAAAATGAGACTTATCTCATCTGTGTGTCCTGACCTGAATCTAGCAGCCTGATGTAGCATTACGGTCTCAAAATGAGACTTATCTCATCTGTGTGTCCTGACCTGAATCTAGCAGCCTGATGTAGCATTACAGTCTCAAAATGAGACTAATCTCATCTGTGTGTCCTGACCTGAATCTAGCAGCCTGATGTAGCATTACGGTCTCAAAATGAGACTTTCTCTCCTATTTTAGGCTATTGTCTTCATGGTGGGAGGAGGGAACTACGTAGAATATCAAAACCTAGTGGACTACACAAAGGTAGCTTCTTATTACTCTAAATCGGTTTGTTTTTCAAGAACCTCTTCATATATCCAGTTGAGTTTTTATTGAACCATGTGTATTTTGTGGTACCCTTTTTTAGGCAAAGCCAGGGAAGAGGGTGCTGTACGGATGCAGTGAGCTCTTCAATGCAGGACAGTTCATCAAGCAGGTAGGAGGACCAACAGCCTTTTAAAAAATTCAATAATAATAATATTGCTAATTATGTATAATTGATCATTATCATTTGATAATATCATGATATTTATCAACAGTAATCATTAACAAGCCCAAAACATAATATGAAATTATGACACACATTGTGGGTTTGTGTTAAATAACCTAATCTGCTTAATTGATCTCAGATTTCTTGTTTTGACTATTTCTCCATGCTTATCTCCACAGCTGTCCTCACTCGGCCAAAAGTAAAAACAAGAAAATATATGAACATTTTATTTTCTTCAATTCCATTTCTCCTAAATACTCAAGACCTCCCGAATCATACTGTAGAATCATACCTCTAGGTTCTCTCTCTGATATTCCATGTATTTTATCATGTGTACTGTACTTACATTGTTTGTTTACCTAATTATCTTTACACTCTCAACAAATAAAGATTAACAGTCTTACTCAGCACTGCTGTGATGTCTAGTGTTTGTACCAGGGTTTTCCAACTTGTCCTTCACTGCTGTGATGTCTAGTGTTTGTACCAGGGTTTTCCAACTTGTCCTTCACTGCTGTGATGTCTAGTGTTTGTACCAGTGTTTTCCAACTTGTCCTTCACTGCTGTGATGTCTAGTGTTTGTACCAGGGTTTTCCAACTTGTCCTTCACTGCTGTGATGTCTAGTGTTTGTACCAGGGTTTTCCAACTTGTCCTTCACTGCTGTGATGTCTAGTGTTTGTACCAGGGTTTTCCAACTTGTCCTTCACTGCTGTGATGTCTAGTGTTTGTACCAGGGTTTTCCAACTTGTCCTTTGTTTCATCTTATTCTAGATCAGAACAGGGTGTTTTAGCAGAGACTTCAGGATTATTATTTTAAAAGTCTACATATAGCCCCGTTAGTCTGTTTCTGTTCCCCTTGGGCCATTTTGGAGCTGAACTCATCAACCAAGCAGGATCAAGGGATTAGGCTAATAATGTATGAAAGACACAGCCATGCCTGTTCTCTCAGCCACAGTCTATTGCTGTACACCTGCCTGCTGCTGGCTGGCTGGCCACATAGACATGGTGATCCTGTGGAGAGACAAGAGAACGCGACCATCCACCTGAGCGGTCTCTGGGACACCACTCACTTCACCTGTCTTTAATCAGAACAACACTGGGCTCTTCAGACGTGTGTGTGTGTGGTTGAAATGAGACCGCTGTGAAAGTTTGGATCTTAGCCTAGTGGCACTCAGATGACAAGGGTGCTGATGGAGGACACCATTATATCCCTTCCTAATGTAACTGTCTACAGTGTGTCAGCCAAGGAGGAGACTGCCATTGTTGATACTAGGTCATTATTCTAATGTTTACCTTGTCAAACTGCTATAGAGCTACACTGTTGATAATATAGAAAAGACAACTTTCACTAAATAAATACATGGTGAATCTTGAGTGTACTTGTATTCTGATATCATTGCGAGTTGTCTTCATGGATACGGTTTAATTGGGATGTATGTTATTTACATTTCCAGGGTGGCTCTCCAGGCTAGGTAATAGAGTGGTGATTTGTTAATGAAGTGTCTCTCTTTGAGGAAAACACAGGGCCACTGACACGGCCCGCTACCAAAGCCTATGGCCTCCTCTGTGGCCAACATGAGTTAAACATGTTAACCCTCACAATGCTGCCGTCCAAGACTATCCCTAACCACGTCCTCAGAGCATGCGCAGACCAGCTGGCTGGTGTGTTTATGGACATATTCAATCTCTCCCTATCCAAGTCTTCTGTACCCACTTGTTTCATGTTGTCCACCATTGTTCCTGTACCCAAGAAAGTGAAGGTAAATCAAATCCAATTTTATTTGTCACATACACATGGTTAGCAGATGTTAATGCGAGTGTAGCGAAATGCTTGTGCTTCTAGTTCCGACCATGCAGTAATAACCAACGAGTAATCTAGCTAACAATTCCAAAACTACTACCTTATACACATAAGTGTAAAGGGATAAAGAATATGTACATAAAGATATATGAATGAGTGATGGTACAGAGCGGCATAGGCAAGATACAGTAGATGGTATCGAGTACAGTATATACATATGAGATGAGTATGTAAACAAAGTGGCATAGTTTAAAGTGGCTAGTGATACATGTATTACATAAAGATGCAGTAGATGATATAGAGTACAGTATATACGTATACATATGAGATAAATAATGTAGGGTATGTAAACATATTAAGTAGCATTGTTTAAAGTGGCTAGTGATATATTTTACATCAATTCCCCTTATTAAAGTGGCTGGAGTTGAGTCAGTGTGTTGGCAGCAGCCACTCAATGTTAGTGGTGGCTGTTTAACAGTCTGATGGCCTTGAGATAGAAGCTGTTTTTCAGTCTCTCGGTCCCAGCTTTGATGCACCTGTACTGACCTCGCCTTCTGGACGATAGCGGGGTGAACAGGCAGTGGCTCAGGTGGTTGTTGTCCTTGATGATCTTTATGGCTTTCCTGTGACATCGGGTGGTGTAGGTGTCCTGGAGGGCAGGTAGTTTGCCCCTGGTGATGCGTTGTGCAGACCTCACTACCCTCTGGAGAGCCTTACGGTTGTGGGCGGAGCAGTTGCCGTACCAGGCGGTGATACAGCCCGACGGGATGCTCTCGATTGTGCATCTGTAGAAGTTTGTGAGTGCTTTTGGTGACCGGATGAATTTCTTCAGCCTCCTGAGGTTGAAGAGGCGCTGCTGCGCCTTCTTCACGATGCTGTCTGTGTGGGTGGACCAATTCAGTTTGTCTGTGATGTGTACGCCGATGAACTTAAAACTTACTACCCTCTCCACTACTGTTCCATCGATGTGGATAGGGGGGTGTTCCCTCTGCTGTTTCCTGAAGTCCACAATCATCTCCTTAGTTTTGTTGACGTTGAGTGTGAGGTTATTTTCCTGACACCACACTCCGAGGGCCCTCACCTCCTCCCTGTAGGCCGTCTCGTCGTTGTTGGTAATCAAGCCTACCACTGTTGTGTCGTCCGCAAACTTGATGATTGAGTTGGAGGCGTGCGTGGCCATGTAGTCGTGGGTGAACAGGGAGTACAGGAGAGGGCTCAGAACGCACCCTTGTGGGGCCCCAGTGTTGAGGATCAGCGGGGTGGAGATGTTGTTACCTACCCTCACCACCTGGGGGGCGGCCCGTCAGGAAGTCCAGTACCCAATTGCACAGGGCGGGGTCGAGACCCAGGGTCTCGAGCTTGATGACGAGTTTGGAGGGTACTATGGTGTTATGACTCGCCTTGTAGCACTTCTGTCATCATGAAGTGCTTTTGAGAGACGACGCAATCGCAATCACACTACCCTATCCCATCTGGACAAGAGGAATACCTATGTAAGAATGCTGTTCATTGTCTACAGTTCAGCATTTAACACCATAGTACCCTCCAAACTCGTCATTAAGCTCGAGACCCTGGGTCTCGACCTCGCCCTATGCAACTGGGTCCTGCACTTTCTGACTGGCTGCCCCCAGGTGGTGAAGGTAGGAAACAACATCTCCGCCCCACTGATCCTCAACACTGGGGCCCACAAGGGTGTGTTCTCAGCCCTCTTCTGTACTCCCATCGCTCATCCATATATTTATATGTACATATTCTTATTCATCCCTTACATTTGTGTGTATTAGGTAGTTGTGAATTTGTTAGATATTACTGCATTGTCGGAACTAGAAACACAAGCATTTCGCTTCACTCGCATTAACATCTGCTAACCATGTGTATGTGACCAAAACAATTAGATTAGATGTTTCAGATGACCTATATGGCCCTCTGATGTTTCTAATGCTAGTTATAGTTGCACTGTTTTAATAGTGGTTTTGTGTATTACTAGACAGAAGTTGATATGCTGACCCTCTTGTTAGGAGACAGGGTTGTGGTTAATTCCACAAATTAAATTCCTGTAAATTCCATTGAATTAAATTCTAATTCCAGGTCAGTCTTTGATTTCTGAGAATTCAATTCCTCTCAATTCCAATGTTCAGTAAATAACAATAATTAAATTCCCAATCAATATTATCCCAACCCAACAATTCCATAAATTCCTTCAGGCTGATAATGTCACTGTTCAGACAAACTAGCTATACTGGAAATGTAGAATACAGGTAGAAATGATTTAAAACAAATCCTGCAGTCAATTTTTTATAAGTGTATTAATTCCATCAACTGTGAAATGTACAATTTCAATTCCAATTTAGTTCCAGTTCAAACAGACGGAACTAAATGTAATTGAACCAAACCCTGTTAGTAGTTGTTCTAAAACCTTGAAAGAGGTTCAAGATCACTTCATAGATTGACAAGGAACCCAGATCTTATCAAGGAGTTCATCTGTGAATATGAAAACAGAACTACATTCACATATTATCAAATCAATCCCTCAGTAGACTACTGTTACCGTGTCTATCCATTATCCCAGCATTCTACTTGACAGACAATTGAATAAACGACAGAAAGAAAAACATCACATTCCACTAGAGAATGATGTGTTTTTATCCTGCAGAAGTCCGTCTACCTGGCTTGTAGAGTCTGGTTAGTGAATGATGACAAAACCCGGTTTGGAAGGATTCCTTCCTCCACAGGCTGGCAGAGAGTTGCAGGCACTTCATCCTAATGTAAAAGTGTGTGGATGTAGGTGTACGTGCCTGTCTGCAAGGTGGATGGCTTCCCGATCCTGCTCTTTGGGCTCATAAGCATCAACACACTGACAGCTATCAGTGTCAATCGTTACAACAAGGGATGCCAGCCTAGCCATGGCATGTGGTCTATGCTGTGACCCTGCCAAGGTTGCGGGCCAGGGGGTGTGGTCCAGGTTCTCATGGCAGTGCACCCTGGGTCAATGTCAGCCACTCTAAACCCCATTAGCTCCTGGTCAAGGCCTTAAGCTGTTCAGTGCTCCCGGAAGGCCGGTGGGCAGGTTGGCTTGATGGCACAGATCAGATGGGACTATTATTATTAGAGAGAATCAGATTAGAATCTCAGTTGTAGTCATTGTTTCTTGTGAAATCAGGATAGCTGCAGGATTGGGTACATACTACACACTGGTTAATGCTGTTGGATTCAAAGTACTAAGCCAATTTGGGTCGACTGATGGCCTGCTCTTTTAGCTATACACTGCTTTGATTTCATTTACATTTTAGTCCAATGCAGAGTTATATCTTCTCATCTTCAGAAGGTATTGGTTAGGTCAGTGTTTGTGGCTATTCATGTGTAGTGTGTATTATACCAACTCCTCTCCTAGGTGTCTGATCCTGTGTTCAGCCTTCCTGATGTTCTGGTCTCCCAACAAGTTCATCTCAATGTGGCCTCCTCTCCACAACATCCTGGCCAGACTGTTCGCTAAGTCAGCCAGCTTCTACAACCCCTTCATCTAGCTGGGCATGAGCTCCAAGTTCAGACACAACTTCAGGGCACTGTTCTGCACTCTCTCTCTGTGTGTGTGTGTGTCTGTTAACTCTCTCTCTGTGTGTGTCTGTTCTCTCTGTGTGTCTGTTCTCTCTCTCTCGGTGTGTGTTCTCTCTCTCTCTCTCTCTATCTCTCTCTGTGTGTCTGTTCTCTCTCTCTCTGTGTGTGTCTGTTCTCTCTGTGTGTCTGTTCTCTCTCTCTCGGTGTGTGTTCTCTCTCTCTCTCTCTCTCTCTCTCTCTCTCTATCTCTCTCTGTGTGTCTGTTCTCTCTCTCTCTGTGTGTGTCTGTTCTCTCTCTCTCTCTCTCTCTCTCTCTCTCTCTCTCGCTCTCTCGCGCAGCTCTGTCTCTCTCTCTCGCGCAGCTCTGTCTCTCTCTCGCACAGCTCTGTCTCAGGTTCTGCTGTTGTGCAGTGGTTGCATAGCCTTTCCTCTACAGGGAGCCAGGGTTTCCTGTGTCTACCCTTCTGAATGGCAAGGCTGTGCTCACTGAGCCTGGACTTTGTAAAGGTTTTTCTAAGGTTTTGATCAGTAACCATGGTCAAATATTTAGCCACTGTGTACTGTTGATTTACGGCCAGATAGCACTGCATTTTGCTTTGTGCTTGTGTTTCCCAATAAGCAATGTAGGTTTGTTTTGACTGTGTTGTAATTTGGTTTATTCTGATTGATTTGATGTTCTAGTCCTGAGGCTTCAGTGTGTTAGTAGAACAGGTTAGTGAACTAATCCCCAGGACCAGCTGGATGAGGGGACTCTTTTCTTTGTTCAGCTCTTGGCATTGCAGGGCTTGGTAATGATATGAGAGGGGTCACTGTATTTTAATTGCTTTTTTGAGTTTTTATTATTCGTGGATATTGGCCTAATTCTGCCCTGCATGCATTGTTTGTAGTTTTCCTCTGGACATGTAGGATAATCTTACAGAACTCTGCATGCAGGGTTTCAATGGGGTGTTTGTCCCATTGGATGAAATCTTGTTTTGCAAGTGGACCCCGCACCTCGCTGCCATAAAGTGCAATTGGTTCAATGACATATTCAATTAGTTTTAGCCAAATCTTAGTAGGTATTTCAATTTGAATTAGCTTTTTAATGGTGTAGAATGCCTTGCGTGCTTTCTCTCTCAGTTCATTTAATGCCTCATTAAGGTGTCCAGTTGAGCTTATTTTTAAACCTAAGTAATTGTAGTCTGTGCAGTACTCTATATATTTTGTACCAATTGAGAACTTTGGTCTAATTCCCTGAGATCTGGATCTTCTCTAGAAAATCATTATTTTAGTCTTTTTGGGGTTTACTGCCAGAGCCCAGGTCTGGCAGTACTGCTGTAGCAGGTCCAGGCTCTGCTGTAGGCCATGTGCTGTGGGTGACAGCAGGCATAGGTCATCTGCGAAGAGTAGGCATTTAACCTCTGAATTGTGGAGACTAACACCAGGGGCTGAGGATTTTTCTAGAATAGTGGCCAATTCGTTGATGTAAATATTGAAGAGTGCAGGGCTCAGATTGCAACCCTGGCGAAGGCCCCGCCCTGGTTAAAGAATTCAGTTATTTTCTTGCCAATTCTAATGCTGCACATATTGCCAGGATACATTTGATTGGATTATGTCATATGTTTTACCTCCTACACCACTTTCAATAACTTCGTAGAACAGTCCTGTATGCCAAATTAGAATCAAATGCTTTTTGGAAGTCGATAAAACAAGCAAATATTTTGGTATCATTTTGGTGGACATTTTCAAATTTTCCTAGAAGTTGTTTGTTTATGGACTCTCTCTCTGTCTGTTCTCTCTCTGTCTGTCTCTCTCTATCTCTCTCTTTGAGTCTGTCTCTCTGTCTGTCTCTCTCTCTCTCTCTGTCTGTCTGTCTCTCTCTCTGTCTCTCTCTCTCTCTGTCTCTCTCTCTCTATGTCTGTCTCTCTCTCTCTCTGTCTGTCTCTCTGTCTGTCTCTCTCTCTGTCTGTCTCTCTCTCTCTGTCTGTCTCTCTCTCTCTCTGTCTGTCTCTCTGTCTGTCTCTCTCTCTCTCTGTCTCTCTCTCTCTATGTCTGTCTCTCTCTCTCTCTGTCTGTCTCTCTGTCTCTCTCTATCTGTGTCTCTCTGTCTCTCATCCTACTTACTGAGCTACAGTGTAGCTCAGCTTTACTGTTAACAATTCACCTCCCCAGCTCTCTGATGGCCGATACACATGTAGTTTTTACTCAGAGTACAGCAACCACAGAAAAACTTAAATCAAGAGCAGACCAAGGTTTCAGCCTCACCTAAATTGTTTGGAATCACTGATATTTAATTGCAGGATTTACAGTATGTGGCGGCACTATCTATTTAGGGTCTGAATTAAATCATATCTGTTGTCTAAATAGTATATAATGCTAAATATCCATTGTTTAGTTGGAATGGAATGTTTGTTTCCTGTATATTTGACTGTGATATGTGGTTGTCTCACCTAGCTGTCTTAAGATGAATGCACTAACTAATTATCTCTGGATAGGAGCATCAGCTAAATGGCTAAAATGTCAAATGTAGTTCTTTGTTACGTTTGACTGTGTAAAACCAAGCAGTATTACTTATTTCTCTGAGTGAGGCGGATATTGTCTCTCTGAAATGAAACCATTTAGTGATAGATGTATTTGTTTAAAATCTAACATTGAACAACCTCATGCCATGATTAGATTGTAGTTTTCTTCACTATCTCTTTCTACATTTCTTTCAACAATAAAAAGCAAATTTACCAACAATTCTGAAAATTGATAAATAGATTTTTGGAATAAAACCTCACATAGACATAGGTAACATAACTAAATGACTGTGAAAGTCGAACGGCAATAAATATAAATGAAAGTTTTAAAGTCATGGTAAGTAGGATTACTGAGAGTGTACTGTACTGTACTGTACTGTGGGACATAAACAAACAAGAAAATGCACATCCAGAGGTGATGCTCCTAGTGGCAGGTGATTTTAACGCAGGAAAGGTGAAATCCTTTAAGTCACACATTTCTACCAGCATGTCATCTGGCCAACTAGAGGCGACAAAACACTGGATCACCTTTACTCCACACACAGAGACTCATACAAGGCTCTCCTTGTAAAACCATAACTCTATTTTTTATTTTTATTGAACCTTTATTCAACTAGACAAGTCAGTTAAGAACAAATTCTTATTTACAATGATGGCCTACCAAAACGCAAAAGGCCTCCTGTGGGGATGGGGGCTGGGATTAAAAATATAAAAAATGTCATTAAAATATAGGACAAAACACACATCACGACAAGAGAGACTACACTACATAGAGACAACACAACACTACATAAAGAGAGACCTAAGACGGTAACATAGCATGGCAGCAACACAACATGACAACGTGGTAGCAGCACAAAACATGGTACAAACATTATTGGGCACAGACAACAGCACAAAGATAAAGAAGGTAGAGACAACAACACATCACGCAAAGCAGCCACAACTGTCAGTAAGTGTGTCCATGATTGAGTCTTTGAATGAAGAGATTGAGATAAAACTGTCCAGTTTGAGTGTTTTCTGCAGCTTGTTCCAGTCGCTAGCTGCAGTAAACTGAAAAGACGAGCAACCCAGGAATGCGTGTGCTCTGGGGACCGTTAACAGAATGTGACTGGCAGAATGGGTGTTGTATGGAGGATGAGGGCTGCAGTAGATATCTCAGATAGTGGGGAGTGAGGCCTAAGAGGGTTTTATATATAAGCATCAACCAGTGGGTTGAACAGGGATGGCCAGTTTACAGACGAGTATAGAGTGCAGTGATGAGTGGCAAATCTGATGACCGAATGGTAAAGAACATCTAGCTGCTCGAGAGGACCCTTACCTGCTGATCTATAAATGATGTCTTCGTAATCTGAATCAGGGTTAGTTTGGCAGCAGGGCTGAAGAGGAGCACATCCTCCTGATACCTGCTACTAAGCTATAGGGAATTGTTTTAAGAAGAATCACTTAGCTATTTGATCTTGAATTTTAAAACCCTTTGATTTGGGTCCAGTGTAGTTCTGTGTAGCTCAGCAGATATTCCCCCAAAATATAAAAAATAATTTGATTCTGAAGTGTCTGCTACAGTATATCTGAGAGATTTAAAAAATATCAGGAAATGTGCTATTAATTCTGTATTTAACCCCATATTTTTGGCATTCAACAGTCTCCATACATACATCCACAATTTTTTTCAACTGGTACCAGGGGACTTACAAGTCTTGTACATGTTCGTGAGAGTCTCACCTTTATACAGAGGGGTTATATGAGTGTGTAGGCAAAACGGTTTGGACGCTACAGACGATTTTGTGAGAAGACCGATTTTTGGGATGTCTCATGGTCTGACAAACATCGCTTTAGCTCTGCCACCTTTCACCACAGATGAGAAAGTGTGATTTAGGCGGATGCGGTGGATTGAGACAAATCCAATGCAAAAACAAAATCGGATATCTCTAGTTTAAACTGACAGATTTTTATGGGGATATTGTTGTTATGCTAAATAGATTTCCGCAGGGCGTGGACATCGACCTTAAGTGGTTTGATAAGAGCATCGATCATGTCTTCCCCATTGTGACGTACATACATATCCCAACCAGAAGCCATGGATTGAAGGCAACATCCACACTGAGCTAAAGGCTGTCGTGTCTTTGGCTATGCCGGATTAAGTGATATGACATGCTATTCTATAAAATAATTTCTCCGTAATTAATATTACCTGATTGAGTTAATCATGTAAATGTAATTAACTAGAGAGTCGGGCACCACAAAATAATATTTATAGAGCTGTTATCTCCAAATAAACTCTTAAAGACCTATTAATATATTACATCAATAGCAGTCAATATTAATCGTCATCTTAATTCAGTCTCATCTGAAAGTTGTAAATTCTTGGTTATCTGCACGAACCCTGGCTAACAAGTTGAACCTGGAATACAAAATTGGGTTTAATTATTTATTTACTAAATACCTAACTAATTACACATACACATGTAACTTGATTACAAATTACGTCATAAAGGAAAACGTTCCGAGCTGGCGGAACAGATATGACAGCTTGTTACACAAAAGAAAAGGGTCTGGGTTTGAGTGAAAGAGCGAGAAGACTGAGGAACAAAGGGCGAAGCTGTACTATCGTAAATACAGTATCTTATGCATTCTAAATTACCGCCCATTTGGAAAAGAAAAATGCAATAAATATTTACTCTGAGCTGCGCTTTGGTAGGTTGATGGTAGATGGAAGGCCGTGTTGCCCAACTGAGTCCTTTGTCCTTTGAAGAATGTCTCTGCTGGTAAATTGGGCATGTTGTAGTAACGTCGTTGTGTGGTAGACGGGATACTCTGTCTGTTCCTTCCTAACCTGCGTTTGCAGGTTAGCAGCAACGCTGATGTTGCTAACTCAACGGCTAGGAGGTATCACTTCTGTAGTGAATAAGAGTTCAAACTTCATACCATTCGCAACCAAAGCTCACGCTGATGTTGGCTTCGTTCTGTAGTTATTATCTGAACCATTCTGACATCGGACCGTCGTCCTCACATCCTCGGAACAGGAGGTTATATTGTCGTCAAGGCTTTATTTTGGAAGGGAGAGGAGGGCGTGTTTGAAAAGTTGTATAGCCCATGTCCCTTCACAGGGGCGGGCCACTGATTGAGCAAAGACCTACCTTATGAAAACCCAAATCTCACATTTTAGAAGCTAAAATCACATTTCATCCCATCACAAATAATTTCATATTCAAACATTTAAATTGAACAACAATTCCATGTGAATCCGATAACTCTGATGTGTAGACTTTCCACTGTAGAGTTTGTCATCTTATCATTGATGAGAATGTCTCAGATGACAGCCGAACTGACATCATATCCATTAAGTACCACCGCATATGTTCAAATGTTCGGATTACCAGAATATAGTTCATTTCCCCCCACCTTCTGATGTTACCATAATCTCTATGTTAACCAAAGGGGTTTGCAAATGTAACATCAGTAGGGTAGAGAGAGGAAAAAGGGGGGAAGAGGTATTAATGACTGTCATAAACCTACCCCCAGGCCAACGTCATGACATGTGTCATGCCAACAGTAAAGCATCCTGAGACCATCCATGTGTGGGGTTGCTTCTCAGCCAAGGGAGTGGGCTCACTCACAATTTTGCCTAAGAACACAGCCATGAATAAAGAATGGTACCAACACATCCTCCGAGAGCAACTTCTCCCAACCATCCAGGAACAGTTTGGTGACGAATAATTTCTTTTCCAGCATGACGGAACACCTTGTCATAAGGCAAAAGTGATAACTAAGTGCCTCGGGGAACAAAACATCAATATTTTGGGTCCATGGCCAGGAAAATCCCCAGACCTTAATCCCATTGAGAACTTGTGGCCAATCCTCAAGAGGTGGGTCAGGATGTGGCCCAGAAGTTAATTGACAGCATGCCAGGGCAGATTGCAAAGGTCTTGAAAAAGAAGGGTCAACACTGCAAATATTGACTCTTTGCATCAACTTCATGTAATTGTCAATAAAAGCCTTTGACAGAATTCTGACTATGCACAGTGCTCTTGTCTTTCCAGTGACACCCCTCAGACAGAATTCTCCCTGATTAACTTCACTCAACCCAAAGATGTGATGTAAGCCATCAAAGAGATGGCGTGCCTGGGATGCGACACGAACATCGGTCCTTTCTGCCTTGTATTATTAGTATACACATAGTACCACATGATGGATGTGGATACTATAGAACCAGTGTACAATAGTATTTCCCATTCAAAGAAGAAATGGATTCTAGAGGAATGAGAGGAATATGTGCATTCATTGGGGCAGGTAGTGTTCTCCTGGCATCCTCCAAACCCAGATTAGTCCGTCAGACTGCCAGATGGTGAAGCGTGATGTCACTCCAGAGAACACGTTTCCACTGCTCCAGAGTCCAATGGCAGTGAGCTTTACACCACTCCAGCCGACACATTGCACATGGTGATCTTGCTCGCCCACGGAAACCCATTTCATGAAGCTCATGACGAACAAGTCTTGTGCTGACCTTGCTTCCAGAGGCAGTTTGGAACTCGGTAGTGAGTGTTGCAACCGAGGACAGACAATTTTTACATGCTACAGCACACAAGCTCACAGAACGGGACCGCTGTGTGGCCTACCACTTCACGGCTGAGTCGTTGTTGCTCTTAGATGTTTCCACTTCACAATAATTTCACTCACAGTAGAACAGGGCAGCAAATTTACAAACTGACTTGTTGGAAAGGTGTCCTCCTATTACAGTGCCATGCTGAAAGTCACTTAGCTCTTCAGTAAGGTCATTCTACTGCCAATGATTGCATGGCTGTTTGCTTGATTTTATACACCAGTTGGTGTGGCTGAAATAGCCGAATCCACTCATTTGAAGGGGTGTCTACATACTTTTGCATGTATAGTGTATATACAGTGCCTTGCGAAAGTATTCGGCCCCCTTGAACTTTGCGACCTTTTGCCACATTTCAGGCTTCAAACATAAAGATATAAAACTGTATTTTTTTGTGAAGAATCAACAACAAGTGGGACACAATCATGAAGTGGAACGACATTTATTGGATATTTCAAACTTTTTTAACAAATCAAAAACTGAAAAATTGGCGCGCCACCTTTTGCTGCGATTACAGCTGTAAGTCGCTTGGGGTATGTCTCTATCAGTTTTGCACATCGAGAGACTGAATTTTTTTCCCATTCCTCCTTGCAAAACAGCTCGAGCTCAGTGAGGTTGGATGGAGAGCATTTGTGAACAGCAGTTTTCAGTTCTTTCCACAGATTCTCGATTGGATTCAGGTCTGGACTTTGACTTGGCCATTCTAACACCTGGATATGTTTATTTTTGAACCATTCCATTGTAGATTTTGCTTTATGTTTTGGATCATTGTCTTGTTGGAAGACAAATCTCAATCCCAGTCTCAGGTCTTTTGCAGACTCCATCAGGTTTTCTTCCAGAATGGTCCTGTATTTGGCTCCATCCATCTTCCCATCAATTTTAACCATCTTCCCTGTCCCTGCTGAAGAAAAGCAGGCCCAAACCATGATGCTGCCACCACCATGTTTGACAGTGGGGATGGTGTGTTCAGGGTGATGAGCTGTGTTGCTTTTACGCCAAACATAACGTTTTGCATTGTTGCCAAAAAGTTCAATTTTGGTTTCATCTGACCAGAGCACCTTCTTCCACATGTTTGGTGTGTCTCCCAGGTGGCTTGTGGCAAACTTTAAACAACACTTTTTATGGATATCTTTAAGAAATGGCTTTCTTCTTGCCACTCTTCCATAAAGGCCAGATTTGTGCAATATACGACTGATTGTTGTCCTATGGACAGAGTCTCCCACCTCAGCTGTAGATCTCTGCAGTTCATCCAGAGTGATCATGGGCCTCTTGGCTACATCTCTGATCAGTCTTCTCCTTGTATGAGCTGAAAGTTTAGAGGGACGGCCAGGTCTTGGTAGATTTGCAGTGGTCTGATACTCCTTCCATTTCAATATTATCGCTTGCACAGTGCTCCTTGGGATGTTTAAAGCTTGGGAAATCTTTTTGTATCCAAATCCCGCTTTAAACTTCTTCACAACAGTATCTCGGACCTGCCTGGTGTGTTCCTTGTTCTTCATGATGCTCTCTGCGCTTTTAACGGACCTCTGAGACTATCACAGTGCAGGTGCATTTATACAGAGACTTGATTACACACAGGTGGATTGTATTTATCATCATTAGTCATTTAGGTCAACATTGGATCATTCAGAGATCCTCACTGAACTTCTGGAGAGAGTTTGCTGCACTGAAAGTAAAGGGGCTGAATAATTTTGCACGCCCAATTTTTCAGTTTTTGATTTGTTAAAACAGTTTGAAATATCCAATAAATGTCGTTCCACTTCATGATTGTGTCCCACTTGTTGATTCTTCACAAAAAAATACAGTTTTATATCTTTATGTTTGAAGCCTGAAATGTGGCAAAAGGTCGCAAAGTTCAAGGGGGCCGAATACTTTCGCAAGGCACTGTACCTATAGATCGGTTAGTGATGAGCAAGGTATTCTTTCTCTTTCAGCCTCGTCAACAATACACTGTAATATAAACCGGTATCACTTCTCAGCTTGATATGGCTTCCAGTTTATTTTGTATACTGTACATCATACCTTCAGTACATTTGCATGTTGACCTGTACTTTAAGTAAAGGGATTTGGGATTTTTTGTTGTTGAGAATTGTATGTATCTATATTTATTACTATCATTTCTTTCAATAAAGCCATTTTTCATGCATATTTTCAATAGATTTTTGTTTATCTTGCAATCACAAAACAAGATTGCATGAATTACAAACAAAAACAGACTATGTACAGGTACACCATTTAATATTTATTATAGACATTTTATATACATTATTTTTCAACAGTTTCATTTTGCTATGTGGTACAATCTTTAAAATCTGCTGATTCATAGTTTGTAAATCAAAAACCTTACAAAACTCATCAAAACTCACAAACTGACCAGAACCTTTTTTTGGAAGACTAGAAAAAAGACTATTGTATTTATCATGCATTACACAAACAAAAGCATTTAGTTACACCAGAAATTGTAGCATGTTTGAACATAAAATAGTTTTGCAGGATAAAATAGAAAAGTACAATCAAACAAAAGACTGAGTCGTGATTAATCTTATGTTTGCTATTCCAATCACTTAAAACAAAATTAAGAAAAATAAAATGGTTACACCCCATGCTTGCTTCAAAGCACTGATTTATAGCATAAAGATGTCTAATAACCTGTGATAAATAAACTCAAATACAGTAAGGTGTACAAAATATCACATAGTGATAGGATGATACAGTTTATTTGAAAAGAGAGCGCTCTCAGGAAGCCATGAACTGTGCTTCTTTTAGTCCTACAGTCTTTACTCATGTGACAAAGCCAGTTAAAAGCAATGTCTCAATCACATCCTTGGGTTAGGAAGGGCGAGATCACTGAGTGTTTTCAGTGACGGGGAACCGTAAGATGAGGGTTGTGGGGGACAATGAGTTGTGAAGGAGGGTTCAGACCGGGAATAAATATTCCCTTTTTTTTTATACATAATTTTCAGTGCTGTTACGACAGACTTTATTTATATAAAAAGGATTATAAAAACTATATTTTTTTTACACAAAAATGTCATGAAACTAATGCTAAAGTGTGAAGTTGACTGACTATATTTCACGCCTGATTCATGTTTAGTGTGAACTGACGCCGCAGGGTCTCCCAGTCGGCCCACCAGGGGCTGTGGCCATGTCCTGTTAAATACCTTTTTCACACTAGCAAGCCAAACGAAACCGAGCTGAACTGGTTACAAATCCACCATAGTTACTGGAACCGTGATGAAAATAAAATACCAGAGCCAGCCCTGTATGGTGAGGGGTCAGCCCTGTATGGTGAGAGCCCTGTATGGTGAGGGGTCAGCCCTGTAGTATGAATCAGGTGAAATCTCAATTGTCCCTCGGCCACTGAACTATACCGACAGAACAGATATTAGCTCAGCTGAAACCCAGTCAAAAAGGCTACATACACTAGTTTGTTTTACTCCAGCTTTTTACACTTACAGTAAATTACAGGTAAATGTTGTTGTTTTAGTTAGAAAACAGGATAAAACTGATTGGGCGCTTCTCCACCACCACGCCTGGCATAAGTCCCCTTGGCACCTGGTTTCTGTCAAGTGTTGAGTTCAACATGGATGGGGTGGAGGGAGGCAGCTTCAATGTAGTGTCATAAAATGCTACTCTTATTAAACAAGGCAGTGAAGCAGTCCAGTCGTTCTCTCGGTGTATACCCACTCAACCTGGCAGAGTAGCACAGGTCTACTACACAAACACTTTGGCCAGGGCGTCGGCCCCGGCACTTGCTATGTATGCCTTTGACGGGTGGAAGGCAACGTCATAGATGGACTCGTCAGACTTCTTGCGGTGGGCAGTGATCTCCTGCACACAGGTCTTACTGTCCAGGTTCCACAGACGGATAGAGCAGTCGTGGCCTACGGAGGAGGAATGTGTTCAGTAGGGAGAAAACATTTTGAAACAGAGGTACTAGCTACCTGAACTCAAAAAGAAGACTTCTTGTCCATACAAAACGTTTTGCTACAGTGCGAGTGAGCAGTAGTGTTGCTTGTACTTACTTCCTGACATCAGGTAGATCCCGTTGGGGTCTACAGCCAGGCTGGTAACAGCATCCAGGTGGGCCACCATCGCATGGATCACTTTACCTACACGACAGGCAGACGTAACAGTCAGTACAGAGATATGGCAGACAGAGACGTAACAGTCAGTACAGAGATATGGCAGACAGAGACGTAACAGTGAGAGTAACTTGCTAAACAGTGTCCCCTCCTGCCCACTTACCCGATTTATTGTCAAAGAACTTGATGTTCCTGTCCTCGTGGGCCGTGATGGTGACCGGCAGGGTGGGGTGACTCACTACCTTGTTGATGTGGTTGGCTGCAGGCAGAGCTGAAAACAGAGGAGGATGGGTAAACACAACTCACTATTAATACACCATCTGGAATGAAGACAGACAGTTAAAACTGTTTACTTCTTCTCTCGGAGGATATATCATATATCTAACATGGTCACAGGAGAACAACAACAAATAGCAGAATGCAGTATTTAAAAGTTCCCCAGTCCTACCACAGAGCTTAGGGTTAGCATTGCTAGTATGTTAAATAAGGCTCCAGGCTAGGGTTTGGACTAGGTTAGGATTAGGGTTCTAGTCTAAATTGTAGACTTACTGCTCTCCCCCTGACCAGCGAACACCACGGCGGTCTGTGATGTCTCCAGGTCATAGATCACAGCGTTGCCCGTGTTGAAGGACGCCACCATGTGGGCGGGGTCACAGCCGTTGAAGTCCACCGCAGTGGGGATGCCGTGCTCTGTCGTACACACAGACAGAGACACCTGTCAGTTAGAGGCTTTTACACCAGTACTCTCTGACCGTGGCCACACAGACAGACACCTGTCAGTTAGAGGCTTTTACACCAGTACTCTCTGACCGTGGCCACACAGACAGACACCTGTCAGTTAGAGGCTTTTACACCAGTACTCTCTGACCGTGGCCACACAGACAGAGACACCTGTCAGTTAGAGGATTTTACACCAGTACTCTCTGACCTTGGCCACACATGTCCATGTGGATAACAAGCTCTCCATCACACTACTGGGGAGGTTCAAGTGCACAGCGTTCCTACCTTTCTCTGCATTGTAAGTGCTGATGCATGGGTTCTTCTCCTGGGGGTTCCACAGCTTGACGGTTCCATCTGCAGAGCAGGACAGCAGGCGGTTCTTGATCCCGCTGTAGGCCAGCCCCCACACAGAGTCTGTGTGGCCCAGCCAGGTTCCAGCCAGGACGCTGGGGTCTGAGGGACAGGGTCAGTCATACCCATTCAATAAGGGTGGACAAACAGCTCTGTGATTACTCAATGACGTGATTGGAATAAAGTGAAGAGAAAGTCTACTAGTCAATTCCAATAATATGACAGATGAATGAAAGTATTCCTGACTTCTGTTACTGTGGTCAAGGAGGAGACAGAATACTGGCCATGCTAAATGTGCCAACCTTACCGTAGGTGTCATAAGGGTCCACGTTGGAGCTGGGGATGTTCCAGCACTGTATTGTGTGGTCAATCCCTCCACTGTAACACTGCTCTCCACTGGAAGTCATAGCCAGGGACAGCACAGGCCCCCTGAGAAGAGGAAAGGGGACTTTAATCATTTACATCATTATTATACAGTGAGAGAAAGCCAAATGCAAAACAGTTATAGTGATTGATTACAGCTTTATCCCATTAGGTTGTCTTTTTTTTATCACGGCACCTTCTGGTAATTAGATACTTACACATGAGCTCTGAACGTGTAAATAGGCTCCACATCAAAAGAGGCACTTCTAAAGAAGAGGAAACAAACCATTCTTTAAAAAGGGTTTTCAGACCCATTTAATCTAATGATACATTCTATAATTCCATAATGACAAGATAATCCAACCATGTAAAGGAGTGTGTGTTTACTTTTTGGCAGGCACAGTCTTCTGCAGGTTCCACAGTTTGAGGGTGTTGTCCTCAGACACGGTGACCAGGACAGGCTCTACAGGATGGAAGGCCAGAGCCCTGACCCCGTCAAAGTGGCTGCGCAGGGTGTACTTGGGATTCCATGTCTTCCTGAACGTGTCCTTATTGGCTGGCAGCTAAAAATAGACAGACCGGACAGGGGAAGAGAAGGGCAACTTTAAACAAGTGTGAAGTGAAAAATGGAGACAGCTTGGTGGTGAGTTAGCAAGGGGGAATAGACTGCACTAGAACTACTGGAGGGCTGTATGTCTTCCACTTCCTAATGACTTGTGATGATTCTGACCAACTGTCAAAGCAAGAACATTTCCCCTCTCAACGCCTTGTTATAGTTAGAGAGAGTTAGAGAAAGGAGAGAAAGAGAAAAAGACAGAACAAGTTGCAGCTCTGTAGAAGCCTGGGTCTGTACTTTGTCAGCGGTAGGTTACGGGGGGACTATTTGGGGAGATTCACCTACTGCTCACCTCTTGGCCACAGTACAGACATTGACCCTTTCTTTCTCAGCTCATTCACTGTCAAAGCCACTAACACCTCTGTCTGATCACAGCCAAATTACGATGTTCCTCAAAAGAACAGACATGGAAACAACCACACATTCAAACCCCAGTAAGCTGTACAACATCAGAAACTCATACAGATGGGCCCAAAACAGCACAGAAGAATACCAGAAAGCAACCTGGAATCAAAATATCCAAACCCTCTTAGATAACTTTCTGGACACCACATTCACTCACAGTAAAGAAGGCATCAATATAGCAGTAAAAAACATAAACAAATCAAAAACCAAACAAAAACGACCATAGATGACAACTGGTTTGATGCAGATTGTAAAAGTATAAGGAAAACAACTTAGAACACTATCGAACCAAAAGCACAGAGACCCAAATAATGTTGAATTACGCCATTACTGTGAGACTTAAACTCTATAAACGTACACTTAGAACCAAAAAAATCACACTACAACAGCAAGCAGCTGACAGTAATTGAGGAGTCCAAACAAACAACTTATGGAAAAATTGGAGAAAAAAATTAAATAAATCGAAACAAGAGGAATTAGTGATACAAAATGGTGACATAAGGACAACCCATTTTACAACACCGTTCAAATTGACACAAACGCAGAGCAACGCCAAATTCATGAGAAGTTGAATGGATTAGAAAAAGCTATAAAGGACAATCAAAATCAGACTAGGAGCTCTATAAGAAACTTCAGGCCCTCAAATTTAAAAAAGCATGTGGACCTGATGGCATCCTAAATGAGATGCTCAGACTCACTAGTGCAAAATTTCAATTGGCTATATTAAAACTGTTTAATTTGATCCCGAGTGTAGATTATTTCCCTGACATCTGGAATCAAGGACTCATAATTTTACATTTACATTTAAATCATTTAGCAGACGCTCTTATCCAGAGCGAATCCCAATCTTTAAGAACGGAGACAAATTTGACCCTAACAATTACAGAGGCATTTGTGTGAACAGTAACCTGGGGAAGGTTTTCTGTAGTATTATAAATGTAAGAGTTCTAAACGTCCTTAATAAGCACAATGTCTTGAGTAAAAGCCAAATTGGATTTATACCAAAACATCGTACGACTGATCATATTTACAACCTACACACCCTGATAGATAAACATGTCCACCAAAATAACACCAAAATATTTGCTTGTTTTATCGACTTCCAAAAAGCATTTGATTCTATTTGGCATACAGGACTGTTCTACGAAGTTATTGAAAGTGGTGTAGGAGGTAAAACATATGACATAATTCAATCAAATGTATACTGGCCATACGTGCAGCATTAGAATTGGCAAGAAAATAACTGAATTCTTAACCAGGGCGGGGCGGGGCCTTCGCCAGGGTTGCAATATGAGCCCTGCACTCTTCAATATTTACGTCAACAAATTGCCACTATTCTAGAAAAATCCTCAGCCCCTGGTGTTAGTCTCCATAATTCAAAGGTTAAATGCCTACTCTTCGCAGACGACCTATGCCTGCTGTCACACACAGCACCATGGCCTACAGCAGAGCCTGGACCTGCTAGAGCAGTACTGCCAGACCTGGGCCCTGGCAGTAAACCCCAAAAAGGCTAAAATAATGATTTTCCAGAGAAAATCCAGATCTCAGGGAATGATTCAAGGTTTCAAAAGACCTCTCTGATGAAAATAGGCTACCCGTCCTGTTGGGGGAGGATGCAGAGAGCTGTGGGTTGGCAGCGCACTACATTGCTGCATGCCATAAGATGAGGGACAGTGTCTGACAGACCAATCAACCTGCACATGTCCTCTACTCTATGGTTATTGTTCTATGTATGGTTATTTTGACCCTTGATTATTGTTGTTACTGTTGTCCTGTTGACAATTTTGATTCTTATCTTAATATTGTAAATATTCAAAATAAGCTTTGGCAATATGTACATTGTTACATCATGCCAATAAAGCAAATTTAATTTAATTGAATGAGAAAGAGATAGAGAAGGGAGGGGTTCAAGGATGATTGAGGAGATAGAAGGGCAGGGAGGTGTTCATAAGAGGGTGGGGAGGGGCAGGTAGGTGTTCAGGAGAGGGTGGGGAGGGGAAGGGGGTGTTCAGGAGAGGGTGGGGAGGGGCAGGGAGGTGTTCATAAAAGGGTGGGGAGGGGCAGGGGGTGTTCAGGAGAGGGTGGGGAGGGGCAGGGGGTGTTCAGGAGAGGGTGGGGAGGGGCAGGGGGTGTTCAGGAGAGGGTGGGGAGGGGCAGGGGGTGTTCAGGAGAGGGTGGGGAGGGGCAGGGGGTGTTCAGGAGAGGGTGGGGAGGAACAGGGGGTGTTTAGGAGAGGGTGGGGAGGAACAGGGGGTGTTCAGGAGCGGGTGGGGAGGAACAGGGGGTGTTCAGGAGCGGGTGGGGAGGAACAGAGGGGTGTTCAGGGTTCAAGGATGGCAGGTGGGAATCGTGGTGCTTACATCATAGCTGTAGTCGGCGTCGTCATTGGAGACAGTGAGGTCAGCTAGGTCTCCCAGTCCCAGGACACTCTCCAACACGTCATCAGAGCCCATGATAAAGGACTTGCCTCCCCCGCCTGAGGGAAACGGTAAGGGCTCGGCTAAGAACAGGACGGAGAGGAGGAGGTTTTATTAAACACCATACAGGCCACACCTAGACAGAGATGCTTGGTAACCAAAGAGCTCAGCTCCTCTCAGCAGGGTGCTAAAACATTCACCTAAATGGGAAAGACTGCAGCACACACTAAGCTGCTAGACAAAAAATATTGTCTTGCCATGTTAAACACTAGTAGAAAGTGAAGTATTCCCCTGGGTTGACGTCAAAGCCTGACCAAAAAATGTTGATGCGTGCAATGAAACATTTCCTGAACAGACGAACACTGAAGATGCACTATGCAGAAATCGCTCCGCCATTTCCTGATTGCTAAAATTCTAATAGTTTGCTTAATTTCAGTTTGTGACAAAACAAGCAAGTATAATGTAGGAAATTATTGTACCATCTAAAATGCTATGAAATATATTTTACATAACCTCAAAATATTATATTTTCAGCTGATGTACAAAACCGAAAAGGCGCAAAAATTTAACTTAACCCGGTCTAAAAACTGGAAGCATAGAACTAGCGCACATAGAACAGACCTACTGCTTCTTAGACTGGCTATCAATGAGCATGACAGATCTATAACATACAATTTTATGTGAATCTGGTCAAGTCGCCCAAAAAATTACATATTGCAGCTTTAACGAGGAGAAGCAATGACACGGGTTAAGGCCTCTGCACAAAAACTAAAACAAATAAACCAGCACTGTATAGGACAGGGTTAATATCATGACTAATGAGCCTGACTGGTGCTCTGTACACAACCCTTTCTCTTAGCCACTGTGGAGCATTGTGCTGAGAGTAATGCTGCCTGAGGGTACTGTGACTGACCCTAGAGTCTGTGATTAGAACAGGGCATGCAGCAGCAGTGAGGTGTGTGTGGCAGGGCCAGGGGAGGGCTCAGAATATCCTGTGCACAAGTGAGGAGGAATGCTGACGCAGCATTGGTGCAATTGAGATTCCACAGGGTGGGCCTTTCTTGCTGCAGATCGGAATAACCCCCCCACCCCAGTTCAATTATATCTACCACTGGCCCACACATAGACATGTATCCTCTACCTAACACACACACACCACACACACACACACACACACACACACAGACCACAGATCTTCTACCCAACACCCATATAGGTTAACAAATTAGACTTGGCGCATTTATGCCAAATGGACATGGTGCAAAATGGGGTATAACCAGTCAATTCTGAGTCTGAGAAGTTGGGGTGGGAGGTGCTAAACTGACATATGGAATTGTTTTAAGATGGTCATACTATGTATGATTAGGCTATTTGATTTGGAATTTTAGGACCCCTTTAGGTATATAAAAAATATATTTAAATTTGGGCCTTCACTAATAAACCCCATAGAAAGGGATTGAATAACACATTCATACATGGCAAAAAGGACAGTCAAAAAACACTTCATAAGAAACATCTAGGATGTAAAAAATTGGTTAAACTTTTTTAAATTAACACACATTTAACCCTTTCTTGGGGTATGCACAAAACTACCTTCATTTGTTTTTTAAAACGTGTACTGTTTACCTTCAGACAAGTTCTGTGACACTTGTGGTGGTCGGAGAGCAAAACATGTGTTTGTGAGAATCTCCTCTTCCACAGTGGGTTCCCATTCTCTTGAGCGTCAAACCGTACTTACGCTACAGACATTTTCTTAAGAAGAGCGATTTTTGGGATCTCTCATGGTGTGACAAACACCTCTTTGGCTCTGCCACCTTTTACCACAGATGGGATCTCTCATGGTGTGACAAACACCTCTTTGGCTCTGCCACCTTTTACCACAGATGGGATCTCTCATGGTGTGACAAACACCTCTTTGGCTCTGCCACCTTTTACCACAGATGGGATCTCTCATGGTGTGACAAACACCTCTTTGGCTCTGCCACCTTTTACCACAGATGGGATCTCTCATGGTGTGACAAACACCTCTTTGGCTCTGCCACCTTTTACCACAGATGGGATCTATCATGGTGTGACAAACACCTCTTTGGCTCTGCCACCTTTTACCACAGATGTGGAAGTGCAACACCGCCGGATGCGGTGGATTGAGACACATCCGGTGCAAAAATATCTGAGACCTCTAGTTTAAACTGACAGATTTTGATGGGGATATTTTTGTTATGTACCTTAGACTGACGCACCGGTGTGACAAACAACTCTAGGGAGTTTTAATGTAACTAAATGTCATTGTAAATGTCATCTACATAATCCCCAAAGGTTATTATTTATCATGAGAGGGCCATAAACAATAACTAGTAATGCTGCATACTCAAAGGTTACAATCTCACCTTTCCTGTAAAAATAGTTATTAATTGCTGCGGTGTAGTCACTTCTGAGGACACAAGCTCATGTACACAGTACAAATGATAGAAATATGAAATACAGTATTGATGTATTTCCTATTCAACTAAACTGTATGAATAAGACTTGAAATGACATATGCTTTCAAAATATAGCGTTATCAAATGATAAAATGACTAACCTTCCGTATAACTGTAAAATACATATTTGTATTTTAGTGTTAGAGAAAATGGGCATACTTTCTGAAGGTCTCACTTGATCAAAACGTCTGCCGCTATTGCTGTGAAAATCGAGCTCTAGCTTCCTGAACTTCTTAGGAACTTGCCTTTCATCTCATATTAATATTATCCATCTATGACAAACAAAGTGTTTGTTTAAAAATCAATTAATTATTGTAGATGAATGGCTATAAATCGATCCCTGAATGTGCTACCATGATGAAAGCGCTCTCTCCTGCTGTGCAACAATGTAATGATTGCAGACATGTCAGTGGCTGTCTTCAGCCAGGAGTTGATGAACGGTCAGAAGAGCAAATTAAATGGTAGGAGGGACATCCCAGCTTCAAGTGGTTTCAGATTTCACATCCTATGCCACACAGGCTCAGAAAACATACTCTGTCAGTGGGAACAAGGGCTATCGCTCAATGCAAGACATTTCGATCTACAGTGTCCACATATTTTATTATTGAAAATGACGGTCAGAACTGGTACCAGAACCATGCAGGTCCCCTAAATAGAGGACTTTACATCTATAAGTTAGCTCTCAGCAGCTAGTGAGTTAGAGATCTGATATCCTCTTACCCCATTCGGTCCCGTCCCCTGAACTCCGAGCCTCCCCTGCTCCCTCTCCATCCTCGGAATTCACCAGGAAGTCAAACTCCTTCAGAGCCTCCTCTGTGTCGGGGTCATCTGGAAGGTCAGAGGCCAGGCCCTCATTCCCAACCTGGACAGAGGACAAACATACAGTCAGTCACCAGGTCTGGCACAGTGGGATTATCAGATATACAATAGTTTTTTTAAAACTTACAATACTTGTAAAATAAAAGTATATTTTACAATACTTTTATTTTCCATATTCGATTTTAGGAGACGAGTACTTGGTATGTTCGTTCCATATGCTCTTGTACCAATTTAATTGTGTTGACTTCTTTAACACAGCAGGCATTTAAAGGTTCTCTCTTGATGAATATCAACATTTAGAATCAGGTCTGAAGATACTAGTCTAGTGTCAAGAGCACCGCTTTGGTCTTAGTAAGCCATTATTACAACCATTTACACAGTGATGACAGCAGCAGTACATTTAGAACAACATTAGGAATGGTCTTTTCACTTATGACCAGATGTAATCATCTGTAGCAAAGAGGTTTTCACCTTTATCTTATGCTTTTTTATTGTGTGTTTGCCACTGTCTATATCCTCCATCAGGTCTCCCTCCTCATCATCATCTTCATCACTGTCCTCTGCGTTTTCTAAGAAGTTAAATGTTTCCAGAACATCTCCTGGATTCCTAGTAAAACAGGTAGAAAACTATTTAGAGCAATTCATCACTGTGGATGATTTGATTATTCACATACATGGCACAGGTCTGGATGATGCATCTAATGCTATTCAGAGCAGACGGTTCTGAGCACAGAGGCAGAATGTACAGAATCAATCAGAAATCTGCTATCTGGGAAGTCGCCAGGAAAAGTGAACAACATTGTGTCAGTTAGATAACACCAATTCCTTCAGACCTTCACTGAAGTCAGTGGCAGTATGCATGATCAGATGAGGCCTACCTACCTACCTTTTCATATCTTGTCCCTTTCGTTTGGCTGGAGACTCCCCTCCATTGAGGATCTGATCCAGGTTCCTGTTTTCCACTGAGCCATTCTGCTCTGAGCCGGACAGGCCCAGTAACGAACGCACTCTCTGAGACCGCACATCTAGTATTGTGTCCGTGTAACCTACTTCCTGAAGATATCTGTTGGGACAGAAAATTACACATAAAAATGACTTAGCTAACTAAGTAAGCCTGGGCACGTATTCCTAAAGCGTCTCAGAGTTGGAGTGCTGCTCTAGGATCAGTTTGACCTTTTAGATCATAAGGAATAAAAATGACATAGACAAGTAGGACCTTATCCTAGATCAGCACTCCTATTCTGAGATGCAGGCCCGGATGGGAATTAATCTTGATCGATAAGTAAGTGTGTTAGCTGCATGAGAGGCCCTGTAAACCGTGTGTGCTGTCTGTAGAGTACTTACTGTCTGAGGAGTTGTCTGCCCTGTTTCCACGTCAGCTGACTATTCTGAGGTACAGCAGGGACCTCTGTGTCTTTGGTATCTTCTGTAAACACAACAGAAACGTTAATGAAACCGCTGTATAGCTAGCTGTATGTCAACATATTCTATTACTCATCATTAAGTTTATTGCAGTTCAGAGAGGGGAAGTCCGTACCTGATTCAAAGCTGGGCATCTTAACTTCACCTTGATTTAATTCTGTTCCATATTTTAATTTATGGTATTTTGCTCTAGTAGAGTAAAGACAAAGTAAAGAGATTAGTAAATGTGATGAGATAATAAAGCATACTTTGCAGTTATGCACAACATTTACAGGCAATGTATTAATGTCAGGCATTGAGGTAAATGAGACTAAGATTGAAAGGGGCCTTATATGGACTCATGTAAAAATGATTAGGTAATAGGTATACACTCACCTTTCTTGCTTTAATGCATATTCTAACATCTTTATTCTTCGAACTAGATCATTCTTTAAATTTTCTTGACCCTTCCTTTCTCCTTGTAGGAATGCTATTCGAGCCTGAAAGAAACGAGAAGAAAAAAAAGATCTGCCAATAAAGTCAACATTATATTCTCAATTTTGAAAGCAGTACACATTAAAAGTAATATTTTGTGGTGTATCAAAAACGACGGAATAATTTAACATCAGATCTGTTTCAGAGGCAGCAACAACTTCATCACCTAGTACTACCACACTCTTCTTCTTGTTCTCATATTCCATTCAAAAAATTCCCAGTCGGATCTATTATTTTCAGAGTTCCCAGTTGTCTTGAACATGGCATTAGTCGCAGCAGATGGAGAACAGCAGAGGGTCCACCTCAGTCCCTGCCCTCTCCTTCATTTCCACCGGTGATTGACCAGAGAGGAGAGACAGTCTTCCACCTTATGGCGAAACTCGAGTGGCGCAGCATCTGCCTCAGCACAAATTCATGTTGTTTCTATGACTAGAGAAAGCTAAATGCTCCTCGATATTAAAATAGCTAATAATAACCAAACGCAAGGCTATCGATACACCTGGCTACTTACTCACTCATTGCAGTGCGAGTGGAAGTAGAGAAGTGCATTTAATGTTTTGTAATTGTGTTTAATAAAAACTATTGACAGTGCTGAATAAAACTTAAAACATGAATTCACTCATACAAACAGCAGCTCTTTGCTGTATTCTTTGACAGTCTCTCACTGGTTATGGTTTTAAATGTTAGGAAATCTCACGTAGGCTACTAACAAACTTTGCTGTGGCCGGGGTCATGGAAGCTGTAGGTAGGCACAGTGATTGTGCTATCCGATTGGCCAACGCAGTAAGTGCACTGGACTTAGCCACAGATCTCCTGGTCCACCAGGTAGGCGGAGACAAATTAAAATGGTTAAAAACAGGAACACTTTGCCTACCCGGTGCACAGGGCTTCTGAATTAAGTGCATCTACCACCAACCGCGCAAAACAAAGAAAATAAGAGCAAGCCTTTATGCTTTTATCAGTGGCTTTTCAACAGAAATGTTTGGTGATGGACTAAGAATGCCTTGAACCATGTTAGTTTGTTGGTGAAGTGGACACCAAGGAACTTGAAACTCTCAACCTGCTCCACTAGAGCCCTGCCGATGAGAATAGGGGCGTGCTCGGTCGTCTTTTTCCTGTAGTCCACAATCATCTCCTTTGTCTCTCCCTCAACGTGTTCAAGACAAAGGAGATGATTGTGGACCGTTGTGAAGATGGCACAACAAAACCTATTCCCCCTTAGTAGACAAAACATTTGGCATGGGTCCTCAGATCCTCAAAAGGTTCTACAGCTGCACCATCGAGAGCATCCTGATTGGTTGCGTTCCTGCCTGGTATGGCAACTGCTCAGTCTCCAACCGCAAGGCACTACAGAGGGTAGTGCGAACGGCCCAGTACATCAATGGGTCCAAGCTTCCTGCCATCCAGGACCTCTATACCAGGCGGTGAGGAAGGCCCTAAAAATGATCAAAGACTCCAGCCACCCTAGTCAGACTGTTCTCTCTGTTACCGCACGGCAAGCGGTACCAGAGCGCCATGTCTAGGTCCAAGAGGCTTCTAAACAGCTTCTTCCCCAAAGCCATAAGACTCCTGAACATCTAATCAAATGGCTACCCAGACTATTTGCATTGCCCCACCCCTTTTACACCGCTGCTACTCTCTGTTGTTATCAACTTTTATAATTCTACCTACATGTACATATTACCTCGACTAACCAGTGCCCCCGCACATTGACTCTGTACTAGAGGTCGATCCGATTAATTAGGGCTGATTTCAAGTTTTCATAAGAAATCAGAAATCGGTATTTTTGGGCGCCGATTTCCGTTTTTTTTTAAATGTAAAGAATTTTTTATTTAACTAGGCAAGTCAGTTAAGAACACATTCTTATTTTCCAATGACTGCCTAGGAACTGTGGTTTAACTGCCTTGTTCAGGGGCAGAACGACTGATTTTCACCTTGTCAGCTCAGGGTTCCAATCTTGCAACCGCACAGTTAACTAGTCCAACGCTCTAACCATTGCACTCCACGAGTAGCCTGCCTATTACGCGAATGCAGTAGAAGCCAAGGTAAATTGCTAGCTAGCATTAAACTTATTTTATAAAAAACAAGCAATCGTAATCACTAGTTATAAGTACTAATCCAGTTTAGCAGGCAATATTAACCAGGTGAAATTGTGTCATTTCTCTTGCGTTCATTGCACGCAGAGTCAGGGTATATGCAACAGTTTGGGCTGCCTGGCTCACTGCGAACTAATTTGCCAGAATTTTATGTAATTATTACATACATTGAAGGTTGTGCAATGTAACAAGAATATTTAGACTTTGGTATTTTATCTAACGGGTGGCATCCCTAACGGTTCCGTATTTCACGGAAATAATAAACGTTTTGTTTTCGAAATGATAGTTTCCGGATTCGACCATATTAATGACCAAAGGCTCATATTTATGTGTGTTATAATTAAGTCTGATTTGATAGAGCAGTCTGACTGAGCAGCAGCAGGCCCGTAATCATGCATTCAAACAGCACTTTCGGGCGTTTTGCCAGCAGCTCTTCGCAAGCACAGCGCTGTTTATGACTTCAAGCCTATCAGCCTAATGGCTGGTGTAACCAATGTGAAATGGCTAGCTAGTTAGCTGGGTGTGCGCTAATACTGTTTCAAATGTCACTCGCTTTTAGATTTGGAGTAGTTATTCCTCTTGTGCTGCAAGGGCCGTGGCTTTTGTGGAGCGATGGGTAACGATGCTTCGAGTGTGGCTGTTGTCGATGTGTTCCTGGTTCGAGCCCAGGTAGGGGCGAGGAGGGGGATGGAAGCTATACTGTTACACTGGCAATACTAAAGTGCCTATAAGAACATCCATCAGTCAAAGGTATATGAAATACAAATGGTATAGAGATAAATAGTCCAATAAATACTATATTAACTACAAGCTAAAACCTCTTACCTTGGAATATTGAAGTTTCACGTTAAAAGGAACCACCAACTTTCATATGTTCTCATGTTCTGAGCAAGGAACTTAAACGTTAGCTTTTTTACATGGCACACATTTTCACATATTACTTTCTTCTCCAACACTTTGTTTTTGCATTTATTAAACCAAATTGAACATGTTTCATTATTTATTTGAGGCTAAATTGATTGTATTGATGTTTTATATTATGTTAAAATAAGTGTTAATTCAGTATTGTTGTAATTGTCATTATTACAAATATTTTATTATTATAAAAAAAATAAAAAAATAATAAGAATAATAGGCGATTAAATCGGTATCTGCTTTTTCGGGCCTTCAATAATCGGTATCGGCGTTGAAAAATCATAATCGGTCGACCTCTACTCTGTACCCCCGCTGTATATAGTCTCTCTATTGTTATTTTACTGCTGTTCTTTAATTACTTGTTACTTTTATTTTTACACACACATACATATATATATATATATATATATATATATATATATATATATATATATATATATATATATACACATACACATATATATTTTTTAACTGCATTGTTGGTTAAGGGGTCGTAAGCAAGCATTTCACTTTAAGGTCTACACCTGTTGTATTTAGTGCATTTGACTAATGAAATTTGATTTGGAGATCAACCAGTTGTTTGTTATCAACCGGTTGGTGACCACGGCTGTACAACATTTACCTTAGATATTTAAAATTTCTCTCTAAGAGTCACTGTGGATGTAAAAATGGAGCTAAACTAACAAAAAGCTATAAAGGCACAGATGAATTGGGGGAATCTTGGTATAGACCTGGCGGGTCAGGGTAGGACTGCAATTAGCAGTGTGTCTGACTATCCTCAGATCAGCAGAGCAGCAGGCCCAGATTGTAACACAGGCCTCTCTAGCACCATCACCCCTGTAGGGGTGTTCAGTTCATACAGAACTATTTAGCTGGCCCTCTTCTCCTGTTCAACTCTGTACTGCTAGGGAGTACTGAGCAGCTGTGAAACCCAATGCCGTTTAAAGGGTAGCAGGCATGGGGTATTTTTAGTCAGCCGCCCCTTGACTGCAGGGGCAGTGCTCGACTTGGACAGGAGCTCATGGAAGCAGAGTACCAGCACCTCAAATGTTCTACTGCTTGAGCTCCTGCACCTATATAGAATATTAGGCAGCTGCCCCTAAAAACCCCTCTCTTGACTATTGGGTGCCCATACCTAGTTGTAAATTGACAGGTAAACTGGAGACCGATTTCCATTCCGTAGTCATGGAGACTGAGAAAGTGTGGTGCCCTGGCTCTGACATAGTGACTCCAGATCTTGGGCCACCGGCTAGCTTACATAACAGTTGCTTTGCTCTCTAGTATTAGATCATACCAGCAAAGAAAACACTATGGTGGATCTGAACCATTGACTCACCTGGTGCAGTCACTCTCTCACAGTAATAAGATAAGACATAATTGAGTCCACATTCAAGGAGAGAAGGAGTAGGAGATTTAACTCTCTACAGGAAAACATGGGAGAACTGGAGTCAATTTTAACAATAGGATTCACGTCAGTCAACTGAGATCAGGTCTCTTAAACAGAACAGTAATATTTTGTGTACGATATTCTCTTCCTTTTGCCTGCTTCCTTGGTAAGCAAGTCCAAGGGCTAAATGAACGTCTTGCTATTACCATAAGCATGGGAGGTCTGGCCAGTCAATGTTAGCTAGAGGGAGAAGGAAGGTTTCAGCTGAACGAACAGCTGTGTACACACTGGAACCAACTCAACAGCCAGTGGACAGAGTAGTCTGTTACACAAGCGTGCTACTAGCTCTGCAGATACAGCTGGCTACAACGTTCTTCAAATAAATATCACTGTATGTGTAGATTTAATATACAGCTAAAATCTAAGAGGGCATATTAATTAGCATATTTGTTAACCTCACTTTTCAATATTCCTGATAGGAGCATGGCAGGCATAGTTACAAATACAGTAGACTAATCAGAGATCAAATCTCGACTATAATCAGAATTTAGATGTTACAGCACTACTGCTAAAACCACTTTAGGAATCCCCAATGCACGAAGGACCACACTTCAGATACCACCTCCAACCAATCCCAGTGCAGCTAGCAAAGCCAGTATAGGCCTAGCTGCTATGTATGTGTGAGATCACAGTGTTGAGATGTGTAATGGTCAGACTGGGGACACAGAGTGAGCTCACAGACCCAAGTTAACATGCTGACAAAGGAATGGGCTGTATTGGAACAGGAATAGACATTGCCGCCTTTTGGAGCTTTGTTGTCCCCACCGTATCATATACCTACCACTTCACTGCAAAGGAACACCGCTTAGGCCTATTCACACATTTGGATACATTTGGGGCTGTATTTTGAATTTGCCTGTCTGTCTACTTGTTTGTGTTTTTGTGTATAAAAGCCATCTTGCTTCAATAAACAACAAATAAACATAAGTCAGTGAACTCATATTTTCAACAATCTAGGTTTCACAACGCTGGCCTAAAAATAATACCTTATTATCAGACAATACTGAAACTGTCAAATGTATACACAGTTTGCACCGTTTTTAGGAGGCGAGGTAGTCCATTAAGTAGAACAGCTATTTTCAGCGTGTCTACTTATAGATGTTATGTATAACCAAGAAAGAACTATGGAAGAAAATGGCACTGTACTACTAATTAACACTGATGCTTTAAGGATAGAATGCTGACATAGTTGTGCACCACCTGGCTCATACACATCCTGAGGAAGCACCTGCGCACAGTGGAAAAATACATCACACACCAAATCAAGCACAATGAAAGAATGGCGTGAATAATACATTATTTCTGTGTGTGCAGTATGAATATAGGCCTACATTGAGTTAGTGATTTCAATTTCATCAAGAGAGAACAGCATGTTATCAGTTGGATAACATAATCCTGTCAAACCTTCATTGTGGTGTTTAAATACTCAGCATCAACATATCAAAAATAAAGCCCAGATAGAACAATCACTGCCTCTGTGTGTTAATAAACATTTTATTTCCAAGCCAGATTCTGAATAGAAAGGGCCGTGTCAGTCTACCATTTCTCTGTCTTCTACAGCCAGGGCAAAGGAAGAACAGAGCACATAACAATGGTTCATAATATGCCCTGGATGTCTCAGTGACCTATAAAGCCTGATTTAACCCAGATACTTCCAGGCCTGATGTGACTGCTGTGGACATTGAAGTGATTTGTGCTAACAAGGCTAACTGCTTGAGTGGTGTGGCTGGACAGCAAAGCAACTCAAACAATAGGAAAGGTGCAGCTGACCAAAATAATCTAGGCTGTCAGCTTGCTTCATTAATTTAAAATGTAAATTATGTGACCAAGACAGAAGTTCAGAAAGCATACACTGATTCATATTGTTTTATCAATAAAAAAGTTTAACAATATAACAGCATATGGTTCTGCCAAATTAGGCAGGTCATAGGCTACTACTTTATGTTGACAAGACAATTATCTATCATATGCCTCCACCTCACCTGGCCTGGTATGGGTTGTGTTCAAACAAAGCAGTACTCTACGCTGTCCCAGGCATTTCAACACTTCCACATTCATTATTATTACAATCATAAAACTGAACCAACATTCCCTTTAACCTCTGCATTCTACAAGACAGAATTACCACTTAGCTGATGTCATAAGATTGTTATAACAAAACCTAGCAAAATAAAACGCACAAAAATAAGAAATAATTCCTAGCCAAGATGGCACCGTGAAACAAAAAAACAACTATATAAGTAATGTAGCTAGATAGCAAACTAGCTAAGTCTAAAGCCACAGATAGTTTTTTCACCGTTCGATCGTAAAGTGCATAGCCACTGTCAGACTGTGGGGCCTTGACAGCTGGCTTTGTTGACGTTAGCTTGCTAACAGGCACGAGCCATCTGACTGGCATCAGGCTATGAGATTTTCGATTTGATTGAAATAAACTTTCAAAATATATATTTGTTAAAAATATTGCACAACTCTATGATCAATAAGATTATTCCTATTCAAGATTGATGGTTACCTAACGTGACTCAAGAAGACCCAGCCAAGTCGTCGCCATAATGACCAAACCAAAATGGCTCCTAGTCTCGGAGATTAGTTGACTGTCAGTGGTTTGATTAGATCATTCTGTAGTTCAACGACTCTAAATTGAAACTACTAAAGGAATACTACAACAACAAGAGTCAACAGTATTAATAAAATCACGTGTAAGACATTGTAAACACATCAACCGGATGTTCCACTGTAAAAAGAAAAGAAAAAGAGTGACATAGCTTGCCATCCTGCTGTGTGCTAAGCTAACGTTAGCTATTTAACGTTACCTGTTATCCGTGACTAGCTAGCTAGCTGGTGGTGGTAATTGATAACTAACATAATCAAGTTGTGCGGACAAACTACAGTAGACGTTTATCTATCGAAGCATGGCCACTGTATGCAAAGGGTGTAAAACAAATGTTGCACACTATCCAGGCAAAATGCATTGTTGCTCAATATAGTGTTTATTTAGTTAGCTACGGTAACGTTAACCAAGTTAGCTTGCTACCTGAAGTTCGGCCCTTTCCACTTCCCAATGAGCTCTCTCCATTTCGAATCTGGCCCATTCGTGCTGGATATAATGCAGAATACCGGGGATGGTATACTGCTGTGGCCGTGGCATCTCGTCATGCTGCTGCCCCATCCCTGAGCCACCTCCACCACCGATTTGGGGATTAGCGTTGTTATTCCCCTGCGGTTGTTGCTGAGGTCTTGGGGCGGCCATTCCAACTCCTCCTCCGCCGGGGTGTTCATCCATTTTTAAGAAGAGGAAAGTCCCAGCACAATTTGCTGCTTGATTTCGCCCCCTCCCCCTTTCAGTTCAGTATTCCCGTATGGATTTGACGATGCCTTTCCCTGAAATTCCTCGGCGACTGTAGTGAGACAGGGCTATGTTTTGAACTTGCTCTCAGTGTACTGATTTGACGACCGCCATTAGTCCGATCCTTGGATATGAGAGTCTATTCTACTTACTGCGGGGGTGAGGAAGAATTGGCCCGCACTGCATGATGGGACATGCTCACCTTTTTATTTTTTCCTGTCATCCAAAGCAGCTCAATGATCCAAATACAGGAGCATGGGCATGTGTGCCGTTAGCACAGTTACACCACAGACAAATCATGTGAACCAGGGAAATAATATAAACATTATTAGAAAAATATATCTTAATACAAAACAAACAATCAGGTGTTTGCATGGCAGGCCTGGGACTCTCAGGGAGCCTTCTTTCCAGCACCATGGACCTTTCTCTGCTCATTGTTGAGTGTTCCTGAGTATATTGTTTATGTGTATCTTGTCAGACTCGTCAAGATCTGACTTGCATCTGAAACGTTGTTGGTTTAGGGTGAGTAGCCAAATAGTATTCAAGCTTGACTGAATGCATTCAAAGCTTGGCCATAGTCGTCCTGACTTTGCTGAATTGGATATAACTGTCTGGTTACAGATGCATTAACACAAAAGGGTATTACATAAAGACTTTATGCATGATTTGCTATGACACCATTTATATTATTATTTCCTTTTTTGCAGATACACTGGACTAGGAGGTCACCAGGATCAAGTTTCTCCTGATGGTGAACAAGCAGGGCCAGACCTGCCTGTCTAAGTACTATGAGCGGGTGGACACGGGAAAGAGGCCTTCTCTGGAGGCTGATGTTGTCAATGGATGCCTGTCACACTAAAAAGAAGAGGTCTCTATTTCAATTGTTATTTTTACTCTATTAGAAATCTTAATCAATCAAATGCATTTTGTAGAGACCTTTTTACATCAGAAGTTGTCACAAAATGCTTTACAGATACCCAACCTTAAACCCCCAAAAGCAAGCAAGCAATGTGAAGGCAGAAGCACAGTGGCTTGGAAAAACTAGTTTTTTGTTGTTTACATTCAGGGGTAGGACACAACAGTGAGAAGATGTACATAACTGGTGACAGGGGCATGGACGAGACAATACAGAACAGAAAGAAATCCAGTTCAATAACCTACATCCATCCCTTTAATTTATCATTTTGGTTATGCCATTCTTCCTGCTGAGTTAGTTTGCCACTGCCAGTCCACATGCATTTTATACAGGTGACACAAAACTCATTCTGCTATTCAAACATCCAAGTAACTATTATGTTCTATCTAGTGCTCTTTTATGGACTTCAAACTAGTATATAGACAGTATGCTGCTCTCTTCATAGTTGTTGGTATCAGTGACACTGAGGTGAGAGTTAATAATTTTACTGTCATGTGTAAAAAATAGTGTTATTAGATTAAGGTTGAGATTTTATTGAGAGTATTCATGATTCATGGTGTAGGATGTCTTTCTTTCCCACAGAATGAACTGTCAGACAACTTTGTTGAGGTTCTTGACAAGTACTTTGGTCATGTGGTGAGTTCAGAGTCTCTTTTTGTTCACTACTTCAGCACATTCTGGCTGTATGCTAGATTTACTGCATGTCAACTATCCAACCACCTGTGCATAGCTCAGCATCTCAAAGGTCAGCTTTTTCTGGGACAAAAACACATTACTCTAAACGGAGCATTCCCCATTAGAGAAGCCAATACTATACATTTAAGTTGTTTTCCATTGGCAGATGTATCATTGGTTTGCTTAATGTATCTCTATTTTGCCTTTTGTATTGATGTGAATATTCTTGTAATTACAGGGCTCATCCGCAAAAGAGTCCTTTGTCTCAGCATGACTCCCTGTTAAATTAAAGGTTAAATAACTACAATAAAAATAACCATGTAACTGCTTTGTTTTTCTCTCCTAACAAGAGTGAATTGGATGTATCCTTTACAAATGATAAGTTTTGTTATTAACCAGTTTGAGGAAATTCATTGAAACAGATGCTGGGGTTGTCTGCGTGTCCACCCCTCACATTAGGGGCTAGTCACGTGGCTAGCCGACTGTGCCATTCCAGGTCTGGCATTTAATGCGGCACTGCACAGACTGGTGTCTGTGCAGACTGAAATTCCATGACTGAAACTTAAGTTAATTCATCCTTTTACAGAAAGACAATCATTTTGTACATGTATTAAACTGAGTTTGACATTTTCAATGTTTAATTGTTTTTCAAAGAATCCATGACTGAAATAATGTCACAGTAAACTTTGATCCCTCTAAGAGTAGCCAGGGTTAACAATAACATTTTTCTTACTAATGGAAAGGGCTCATTTGGGGGGGGTTAAATGCCCTACTTTACACTGATTAGGGAATTACATGTGTATTCATGTATTCAATGTTAGTAGAGACCAACAAGAACCGCACCCTGGCACCTCTACTAGCTCTGGACCAGATGTCTGAGGCTCATTGAGCAGTTGTTTGAACACGAAGACTGTCGGCCTTTGAAAAAGGGGACACATTAAATCATTTGGATGGCATGGACTTCATACTTGAATTTATCAACAACCCATTGTTGTTAATATAGAATAGGGAGGTTTTAGACATCTGTAGTAATAGATTGACTAAGGTATCACACAAACCCTGTTTTGAATTTGGTTCTTGAATGTGCCTGGAATATGTAATTCAGGTCTTTTATTAAGAAAATAAACAAGACGTTTCATACTTTGCAAACATTTTAATTTTTTGGAGCATACACATTTGAAAATATCTGTTTACTTCAAATTGCAACTGGAGTTAAATAAATGTTTATAATATACAAAGAAAATACAAGGGAAAGCATAGCTTGCTTTTTTCTTTTTAAATGTGCCTTGCACACAGAACCAGTGTTTTTGTCTCTATAGCTTTATTGTAAAATTACACAAGAAATGCACTCAGGGACTTTGATCCTTATAGCAGGATAACAAACAATCAAAACATACATAACGAAAGAAAAATGAAGAGCAAAAATAATAAGCATGTGCATCATGATTGTATGCCGTAAGATTAAGTAAAAGGAGGGAAAAATGTAATCCTAATATTCAAACAATGCAGGCACTAGTAAAACTTAACCTGGTAAAGAAATGCCCAAACACACTACAGTTAGCGCTACAGAAGCAGATGCCCTTCTTCCCTCAGGTCACGCAGGGAAAGGAAGGGGGTTGACAGCCGGGTGGTGGAGAGATGGTGGCAATCTAAAAACCCTAAAATCTACAGAGAATGTACAGATGCTCACAGCCAGAGTATGAGAGAGAGTAAACACTGTAGACCATGAGGAAACTGTCTTCTAGTCGCTCAAGTCCTTCAAGCAGCAGTGTGCCCTGGGGAGGGAGGGAGCTGTAGTGGGTGGAGCGGAGGAAGGTGGGGGTGCCCCGGACCTTATCTGTATCAGTAGCTAGTTGAGCCAACATGGGACTGTTAGAGTTCACAGGGGGAAAGGACAGAACAGGAGACATTTAAGGGAGGGTGGTTGGTGGGTTCGGGAGGAGGGGGGGAGAGAGATCTATTTTTCTGCAACAAAACACAATAGGCTTCACCAGCAGGGGGGGTTTGTCAGTCAGAATGGGGCAGACAGGGCATGCTCAGTTGAGGTGGAAGCCCTTCTCCATGGTGGCAGCTAGGAGACGCTCTCTCATGATGTCTTCAGAGGAATACTCTGGCAGCTTCAGATAGTGTACACAAGTGTTAACAGAGGGATAGCTGGAGTCTGCCGCGTCCACCTATGGAAAGGAACAATTAGTTTAATTGCATTGCAGTCACCTTGCGGTAAACTATACACTGAACAAAACACGCAACAATTTCAAAGATTTTAGTTACAGTTCAAATAAGGAAATCAGTCAATTGAATAAATTCATTGGATCCTAATCTACGGATTTCACATGACTGGACCTCAGGATCTCATCACAGTATCTCTGTGCATTCAAATTGCCATTGATAAAATGCAATTGTGTTCGTTGTCCGTAGCTTAAACCTGCCCACACCGCAACCATGGGGCACTGTTCACAACGTTGACATGAACAAACCGCTCGCCCACACGCCGCCATACACGTGGTTTCTGGTCATGAGGTAGGTTGGACGTACAGCCAAATTCTCTAAAATTACGTTGGAGACGGCTTGTGGTAAAGAAATTAACAGAAATCTCTGGCAACAGCTCTGGTGGACATTCCTGCAGTCAGCATGCCAATTGACACTCCCTCAACTTTTTAGGGGCCTTTTATTGTCCCCAGCACAAGGTACACCTGTATAATGATCATGCTGTTTAATCAGCTTCTTGATAGGCCAATCCTGTCAGGTTAATGGATTATCTTGGCAAAGTAGAAATGCTCACTAACAGGGATGTAAACAAATGTGCAAATGTTTATTTCAGCCCATGAAATATGGGAACAACACTTTAGGGAAGGGAAAGGGGATAACTAGTCAGTTGTACAACTGAATGCCTTAAACTGAAATGTGTCTAACGCATTTAACCCAACCCCTCTGAATCAGAGAGTTGCAGGGGGCTGCCTTAATCGACATCCACGTCTTCGGTGCCCGGGAAAAGTGGGTTAACTGCCTTGCTCATGGGCAGAACGGCAGATTTTTACCCTGTCAGCTCGGGGATTCGATCCAGCAGCCTTTCGGTTACTGGCCCAACACTCTGACCACTACTTTGAACCCTGTCTATAATCCCAGAGGTCTGGAGTGGCAGATATTAGTGATGGAGGGGTAGTGTCATTCTTGGATGATAGTACAATATTATGTTTTAAAGCTAAATAGAATACATTTAATATCAAACATTCCCCAAATTCCTACTGTCAGCATTTCTGAAACATGTCAACATCATTAGGATGGCTTACTGTACTGCAAGGTTGACATAGTTTCCTAAACTCAGTAGTGACTTGCATCATAAAGAGCCCTTTCCTTACCTTTCGAACGATGGTGAGGCGTGGGTGCAGGTTTGCCAGACCACCAGGGGGCAGAGTGGAGCATCCTGTGGTGAACTGGAGGAAGGCTTTCCTCTCGTCAGACGACATTCCACAAAGCACGCGCACAAAACGCAGGAACCCAGGACTGTGGAGAGGACAAGGGAACTGATGAAACCGTTAAAAGGACTCTCCAGAGAAATATGAAAACAACCAGCTGTTAGATAGCGCCAGTTTATGAACTGGTACTTTAGTACACGCCTCATGTTCCTCCAGAAACAAAGGTCATTAAGTAAGTAAGTCATGTTCTGGTTATGTCAGTGACCTTGCCATTTGAGTCCCTTCTAAAACATGACTAACAGTCAATACAAGGAGATCTAACGACAAATAAATTATTTCCAAGTTGGCCAAATGAAGTTCTATTCTACAAGCTGCAGTAGATGGAGGGTCATCATACCTGTCCCTAGTGTAGCCCAGCTTGGGCTCTGTGTAGTTCATGACATCCTCAGATGTCCAGGATGGAGACTGGTTTCCACACAGAATCATCTGCACCTCCTTGTGACTGAAGGAGCTCAGCTTCTCCATGGGGAACACTCGGTTAAAGCCCTCTGAGAAAGGAACCGTTCATTTCATTACATCCAAAGTGTAGTGTAGGAAAATAAACTCATTTGTGATAACTAATGCTAAAGAGATACAATCTGCGAGACATATTAATAGGCATACCTCTGAATGCCTCCATTTGTTTCTGGATGCCAGTGTGCATGCAGAAGTCAAACATGAGCTCCACGTACTCCTCAGCATTATCCATGGTCACCATCTGGATGGATAAACAGAGGGAAACAGGACAGTTTCAGACAACTCATCTAACTAATACAACTCAGGTCAGAGCCAACAGTGGTGCTCTACCTACCTCGTCATCCGCATTGGGCTTCAGATCCACTGCTGAGAACCCATGCACTTTGGATGAGGGGCAAAACTGGAAATTCAATCTGAGAGAAAAGGGACTCAAAATTAACCATGTTGAATGATGACATAATTTTACAGCTGTCAAGATCAAATACAATATCAGCATCATGGGAAACTGACAAAAGAAAAGTGAACAAATTCAAAAGCGATTAATCATTGCCTACAAAACAATGTAATTAGCAAAAATGTCATTCCAGTTCAGGATATTATCCACTGAATGCCTGACTAATTTAAGAAGCTCAGTAGGAGTGGTGGTAGTAGCTGTGCTCACCCCAGGTCCTCTACACTAAGTGGGGGTCCGGAGCCCAAGGGGTTCTTCAGCATGAGGTCCTGCAGCCTAGTGTTCTTTTCATCCTCAGACTGACTGTTGTTGCCCAAGATCAGCCTCCTCTTCACCGCCAGCTCCTTCATCTCTTTCAGGAACTTGGCCCGGTGGGAGTTGACCCGCTCAAAGTCCTCCCAGGTCAGGATGCCGTGGTACCAGGCCGGGGGCTTGGGTTTAGGGGGGTCCAGGATGAACTCGGACTTGGAGTCCTCGTCAAAGCTGCCGACAGAATAGGTGTCCAGGCTCTCCTCGGTAGACGCCTCTGACTGGATCTCTGAGAAGTGGTGGTACTGCTCGGTGGGATCGAGGAGGAGAGGGCCTCCACGGGAGGCGTACAGCAGCTTGGACATGTTGCTCTTGATGTCACCCATACAGAGCAACTTGAAGAAGGGTCGTGAGATGGGAAGGTCCACCAGGCGGTTGTCCTGAATGCACTTGGCCAGGAAGACCCCCAAGAAGAGGAAGAGTTTGCTGAGGCGCTCCAGCTCGTCACTGTCCTGGGGGAATGGGGCTGGGAACAGGCCGCAGGAGCGCTGGACATAGTAGCCTGGAGGTTTCAGACCCCCACCCAGATCCACCTGATAGTACACAACACACAATCAATAAGAAGCAGGACATTTTCATTGACATGACCTTAACCCCAAAATATTAATTAAAGGTGACACTGACATGGTTCAAATATTACCGTTTAGATCTACGTTTTAATAATGTGACAGTGAAGCAGCACTTACCTGGCGAGACTCATCGTCTGGGAAGTCATCATCACAGAGCCATATACCCAGGGATGCCCTCTGGAACTCAGCTGCCACCAGAGCATAGAACTCCAGGGTGGGACCCAGGCCTGTACCCTCCTCCCCCTGGAATTCAACCTGGGGAGAGAGAGACTGGTCATTCGCTACGACCTCTCATAACCAGTCACTATGACCTCTCGTGGCCATGCCATTCAAAGAAATAGGGGAAGACATTACCAAGTTGGAAAAAACAGTAAGATTACAAAATGTATGCCTATGAATTGGATGAATGAGTACATATTTCACACCATTTAGCATGACATGGACCACTTATTCACAGGTACCATTGATAATCAATAATCCCTTCACACAGACTCTCCAATGAGCATGCATGTTAGTCCAGGAGTACAATTAATCTGATTTAAATCAGGCGTGATGTTTTACTTCCAAAACAGATTTCCTGTCAGCGTGGATCTGCATGACGCGCTCAGCCCACTCCATCATCTGGTCTCCGCGGGGGACCTTGACTCTCTCATGTTTGAGCCGGCCCACCCTGAACTCCCCAGGGTCGTCTCTCCGCACCGTGGTGGAGGGCCGCGAGCGCTCCACGGTCGCCTCCCGCCGGTTCTGCAGCCACACCACCGCCCTGAGGTACACCGACAATACAGTACGAAGTCAATGAAATCAACAGCAATAATTGGCCCTGTAATATGCGAGAGCTGTATTAGTTTGTTATTCAATGCTATATAAACAAAGACATGAAATGGGTGTGGATGTGAGAAGACGTTGCACCAGTTTCAGGAGTACACACCCCTTTTGTTTAAACGTCAAGCAGCACTAACCTGGAGGCTCCAAACGCAGTGCAGGTGAAGTAGAGCTGCCGGGTCTCGAACGGGATGAGGAAAGGACACTTGCTGGTAAGCTGCTCACACCATTCTGGGAGGGCCCCGCTGGCTAGGGCCAGAGGCTCCTCAATCTGCTGGAGAATCTTCGTTGTGACTTTCTTGCTGGTGAATTCCTCGGGCGATGCATTGAATTGGAGGTCCTCTACATATGGTAAAAAACAGTTGATCAACGTGTGTTATTAAGAACACCAACAAGTAACATTTTCACTGCAAGAGGATAATAAAATAAGGTAGCATATTATCTTCAGGTGATATGAGATGGGGAGGGGGGGTCTGAGGTGGTATTAGGTGTGTATCTGTACCTTCCTGGAAGGTGCGTGTGTGGGCGTGGGGGTCTCCTCCGATGATGAAGAGGATGCGGAGCAGCTGGAGCACATCCTCCACACCGCAGGCGCTCTGGCTGGAGCCAGCCTTGGCCTGGGCCTGCTCACTAGCCACACTCAGGATGTCACAGGTCTGCATGGCACCCAGAGACCCAGGGCTCAGGCCCCCCGACCTGCACCCATGCTCACAGAAGTCCTGCAAGCAATCATATGGACCGTGGTTTAAACCTGGTTTCCTCAGCTACCCGACTCTACAAACTCTCTGATTAACAGCGAAGACAGTAGCATAAAACTGGACATGGCTATTTTGCTGCACATACATCCAGTTATTGCATTCTCACAATAATTATGTTCGTACAGCAAAATAATGAAAGGGAACAGATTCACTATGTAAATCATGGTAATGCATAATTTACAGAACAGCCACAAGCCATTTGGATAAAGTTAAGAGAAGAGCAAAAACTGTCTAACAAGTGGCTAGACAAATGACAGTCAAGCAAGAAGGAAAACAATATATCAAAACAGAGAAGGGAAAATAAATAGATACATAGACAGATAAGCAACATCTTGATGCCGGTCTATACCTTGTATGCAGCTATGAGCTGAGAACAATTTCTGTTTTTCCTAATACTTTTATTAGTGCCGGTTAATTTCCAGTGGCGCAGGAAAGAGGAGTCTGCATTCTTCTGCATGTAGGTTATCAAGTCATTCTTTGGTAATTCATCAGTGCCAAGGTATTGCTCCACATGCTCTACAGACCAGCAACCCTACAACAGGAAGAACCAAATGTTGGTCTTTCCTGATTGTAAAGTCTCAAGGAAAATAGACATGCATTACAGTAGGTTGGTTTAACCACTAAAAAGAGACCCGTGCAGTTACTCTAGTTACATTATAACTAATAGGGTTTTAAGTCACAGTATCCTTGCTGCTTTAAATGTTAGTGAGATAGGTCTGTCTTAGTCTCGAAAACCCGACCCTAGGCAACAATGACTAGGGTCTGGTTTCAATAACAGACTTTTTTGGCAACTTTGATAAGAAAAAAAAAATGTCCTTGTTCCGGAGTGGATCCTCTTCAGATAGACAACTCTCCCAACAAATCACGATGCAGACATTCCAGAATGTTGCAATTCAAAACCAAAGTTCAGGCAAAATCTTTGCAGTGGTTTATTGAAGATAG